>NC_064428.1:3005000-3305000 GCF_023375975.1 Astyanax mexicanus | reverse complement strand
ACATGGAGGAGGCCCTGTTATGTTCTGGTGTCTTAAATCTGTGTGGGGTACAATTAAATCTCAAGATTTATCAAGGGTTTCTAGAAAGAAATATGCTGCCAAGTGTCAGAAAGCTTGCCCTTAGTCGCAGGTCATGGGTCTTGCAACAGGATAATGACCCAAAACACACAGCTAAAAACACCTAAGAATGAGTAAGAGGAAAACATTACTCTGAAGTGGTCTTCTATGGGCCCTGACTTTAATCCTATTGAGCATCTGTGGAAGGAGCTGAAACATGCCGTTTGGAAAAGGCCCCCTTCAACTTGAGACAACTGGAGCAGTTTGCGCATGAAGAGTGGGCAAAAATACCTGCTGAGAGGTGCAGAAGTCTCATTCACACAGGAATCGTCTGATTGCCTTAATCACTGCAAACATCCATATTTGTATTCTGTATGAATGTTGCTGTTCCCACAAAGACTAGAGTGTGCCCCAGAATGCTCAATACATGTGCTGTCCAAGTGGGTGAGCCCAGGGTTCCTGCCACGTGGAAGACAACCTGCCTCGTTCCAGTTCCCAAGAAGACACAACCGAAGGAGCTGAATGACTACAGGCTGGTCGCTTTGACATCTCATGTGATGAAGACCATGGAGCGACTGCTCCTGGACCACCTCAGACCTCAGGTCCACCATGCTGAGGACCCACTGCAGTTTGCGTACCGGGAAAAGGTGGGAGTGGAAGATGCCATCCTCTATCTGATGCACAGAGCTCACTCTCATCTGGACAAGGGGGAGGTGCTATGAGGTTCACGTTCCTCAACTTCTCCAGTGCCTTCAACACCATACAGCCCCTACTGCTGAGAGACAAGCTGATGAAGATGGAGGTGGACATGCACCTGGTTACCTGGATGACTGACTACCTTACTGTCAGGATCAGAGACTGCTCCTCTGATACAGTGATCAGCAGCACAGGAGCACCACAGGGGACTGTTCTCTCTCCAGTCCTGTTCACACTGTACACATCAGACTTCAAATACCACTCGGGAGTCATGCCACATGCAGAAGTTCTCTGACGACACTGCAATCGTGGGGTGATCACACCCACAGGTAAGCACACGAATACACCAATTACCAATACCTCTGTTCCTAGGCTTTTAACACATCTTTACAAGTCCCAGTGTTCTTACACACAGTCCCCCCCCCTTCAGCTAGTCACTCACCAGAGATTGACATGAGAGGAAGTCTGCCGTCACATTCTGGGCACCCTTCCGACACCACTGGCAGAGAGGAGAGCCCTCAGCAAGCTGCTGAACATCATGTTCACCACCCTCTGCACAACACCATCACCAGGCAGAGGAGCTCATTCAGCGGCAGACTGCTGTCCCAGTCCTGCTCCACAGACAGACTCTGAAAGTCTTTTGTCCCTCAGGCCATAAGACTGTTCAACTCCTCTCAGTACAGCAAACTGAAGACTGTGTGACACTTTTTCATTCCAGTTACTCTGGTCACTCAATGCACACAGAGTTGCCCTATTTATAGGATTTTTTATAGTTTTACCATATTCTGCACTAATAGTTTGTTTTTTGTCCAATGTTTACATTAGGGGTGTGACGAGAAACTAATATCACGAGGCGAGACGAGACACTATACGGGGTTCACGAGATGAGACGAGATTTAAACATAAAATTTTAAAGAAAACTTCAAAAATGAAAAAACTTGAAAAAAAAACTTTAAAACTAGAGTTTTATTTGACAAAATCATATAACACAAACTTAATTTTATAAGAAATAAAAATAAGAATAAAAATAAAAAATAAAAATAAAACTTTTCTACGTCTTATATAGTGCAAACAATAAGTGCAAACCACATCCAGTCATATTAAGCCTATGGTTTGTGTTTTTTTCTCCTAAATCTCTCGTAATTTAACTATGCATAACCATAACCAGTCATATTAAGACTATGCTTGAAGTGCAAACAGAGACAGAACATGTTTTTTAAATACAGTACAGAGCTAAGGGATTAGTACAGCTGCCTATGAAACAGTCACGTGTAGGATTTACTTACAGTATTTACATATGGTTTGTGTCTTGTTGGTCACTTGTTTCCACTGGATCCAAAATGCAGCCAGACATACAACTTAAAAAGGGCGTGTGAAGATGTGACGAAGTGCTCAAGTTTGGAAAACGGAAAGAGGGGTAGATTTTTCCCCGCAAGGATCAGGTCTGACTCCAGATGTAAGTTGCACACATTAAGTGATTATTTTGTATTGTACAAGCGAATAGAAAAAGAGAAAAGAAAAACTGTAAAAAGAGAAAATAAACGCAATGAAAATATTCAGGGACTAACATACATACTCTGCCCAGATTACTCAGTCCCAATTAACTAATTCTGGCATAGCATCTGCCAGCTAGTGTCTGAGGCCGCAAGGCCCACATTCAACGAGAGACCCCACAATGAATCCCCCCTGCCGATTTATACACCAAGCCCCGCCCCAATCAGTCAGACCAGACTAATCTTCTGGCTGGTAGGGCTACATCCGAAACAAACAAACAAACAAAACATTAACTCGATAGACAATAAACACATAACACATACAATACACTAGTTCATTTACCGGTAAGTATATACAATTTGTTTTTCCACCTCTAACACTTTTCTTTGTCTTCTCTACAGGTTCCAGGACTTTACCTCCCCCCCTTCTACTCAAAGCCAGGGGGGCTCTAACGGCCAGTATATGAGGAAGCCCTGGAAGGCGCCCGCACTCCCCATAGAATCAGCACAAAGATCACACCCACAGGTAAGTACACATATACACCAATTACCAATACCTCTGTTCCTAGGCTTTTTACACAACTTTACAAGTCCCAGTGTTCTTACACAGTCCTGATGATGGGTAGACTCGCTAACCCCATCACACACCACCCCCCCACCCCCCAAGTAACATCTTGTTATCCGAGCATTGCTATCCTTCATTCTCTGCATCCATTGCAATGCATGGTGGTCCGTTTCTAAAATGAAATCAGACCCTGTCAGGTAGTACCTTAAAGAGTCAAGAGCCCACTTCACAGCAAGGGCCTCCTTTTCTACAGTTGAATAGTTAATTTCTCGTAGAAACAGCTTCCTACTGACGTACAGGACAGGTTTCAGAGCTTCAGCTTCCCCCTGAAGCAACACTGCTCCCAGCCCGCTCCCAGAAGCGTCAGTCTGTACCACAAATTTTCTCAAAATCTGGGCTGCACAAAAGTGGCCCAGAACTAGGGTTGCAGCGGTAACCGGTTTCACGGTATACCATGGTATTAAAATGCACGGTTATCATACCGTGTGTGTTTGCTTATTACCGGTAAAACTCAAGCCAGCGGAGAAACTCACCCGCGCATGCGCAACTCTGCTCCGCTTCAGCTACTCAGCACACAGCGGTGAGAATGGCAGAAAGTGCATCAGACTAGAGCTTAGATTCTCTGCCCGAACCAGACCTGACCCGAGGACCGACCCGAAATCGGGTCCGTTCGGGCCGAGATTTCCCACCACATTCCTCGGGCCGGGTCGGGTTGGGCTCCAGAAAATAGTCTGAGATGTAGGCATGTGTTTTTTAATTATATATTTTATTTTTAAATAAAGCTCTGGTGTGATAATCACAATGTTAATGCTAAGTAACCAATTATTATTGTTAATGAAAACGAACCAAATAACGAAAACTGAAAGTGAAACTTAACTAACTTATTTATAAGCGCTGTTTTCACTCCCGCAGTTCTACAGCGGGAGGTGTTGTGCCGATTCTGTCCGCGAAGCGGGAGTCGGATTGAGCAGGGAGTCGGATTCGGCATAACAGCGGCAGCGCGGCTGCACCTCGCGGTCCGCGGTGTTAGTTGTAAGCGCTCGCGCTAGCCGCAAAATACGACAGAAAACACTGAGAAACTGCAGAATTATGTATTGGACTAAAATGAGCACGAGGAGATAAAAGAGAACCTTTACCTGTGAGTAGCTCACATCAGAACACGCAAATCTCTCTCTCTCTGTGTGTCTCTCTCTCTCGCACGTGAACTTCTCCGCACTGTGTTTAGCTGTTCTTAAAAATCATTTTTATTAAATAATAGTTCTATGCTTCTATGTTAGTGTTAATTAACATAATTCTGATCATATTTCGCTCATTCAAACAGCCTGAAAACAGACTTGTAATCAACAAGCTTGTAATCAATGTGGCCGTAGTCACAGCTAAAGGAGGAAATACATCAAACCTGTTCTCCCATCTCCGAGAACACCACCCCGCTGTGCAGCGCAAAGTATGTGTTCAGTTTATAATTTTACCTAAATAACCTAAATAAAACCTCTTTGTAGTCGTGCACAACCCATGCGGTAAGCGCCCGCAAAAGCGCTGAGTTATCCGAAATTTGGGCACGCAGATACAGGCGTGAAGTGCGTGCTACGATGGATTCACGTGTCCGTGTAAAGGTCCTGGCCGGACTGGATGTGAAAGACGCCATTCATTTACATGCGTTAATTTTCAAATTCTGACGTGCCTGTTTTTCATATGTTGAAGGTTTTAAGGTGTGAAAGCCTTAAAATAGAAATCTCTATTATGAGGATCATGTCAGAAATAAATCCCCTCTTTCTGCAGTATCTGGTTATATACCAACTTTTTATATATATATATATATATACACTCTTAATGCCCTTAAGAGTAGTGGAAAAACATGGTTTCCTTCACCTGATGGTGTAGTTTCTACAATAAATAGTTAATTGAACAAAAAAACTTTGTTGTAATTTCTTTAAGGGTCAGTTTAATAATATATGTAACAAACTGTGATACCGTGATAACCGTGATACCGCGGTATTTTCTGAGACGGTTATCATACCGTGAAAATCTCATACCATTGCAACCCTACCCAGAACACAGGCATTCTTTGAGATCCTGAAAAGCAGCCTCGCATTCAGCAGACCACTTCACACGCTGAGGCATGTCTTTTTTAGTCAAATTTGTCAATGCTGCCGCCCTGCTGGAAAAATTCGGAATAAATCTCCGGTACCAGCCAACAAGACCCAGAAAGGACCTCACCCTCCGTTTCGTAGTCGGAGCCGGAGCCCGCCAGACGGCCACTACCTTGTCAACCTGTGGACTTATCACCCCTCCACCGAGGACATAACCAAGGTAAGAAACAGAGTCTTTGGCCAGGCAGCATTTGGCTGGGTTGGCCGTCAGGCCTGCCTGTGCAATCTTATTCAAGGCCACCTTCACGTGTTGCACATGTTCATCCCAGCTCGCACTGTAGACCACCACATCGTCTATGTATGCAGCCGCGAAACCGTCCGTATCCTTAAACACCGCATCTATGAGCCTCTGGAAAGTGGCACCCGCCCCATGCAAGCCAAAGGGCATGACCAAAAAATGGTAAAGTCCAGATGGCACTCGAAAAGCAGTCAACTCCCGGGCTGCTGGGCAGAGTGGCACCTGCCAATATCCCTTGCACAGGTCCAGTGTTGTGAGATACTTTGCCTTCCCAAGCCTCTCAATCAGCTCGTCTGTCCTTGGCATGGGATATGGGTCAAAGGCAGACACTGAATTAAGCTTGGAGAAGTCTATGCAGAATCGTAGGCTCCCATCTTTCTTGGGTACCAGGACAACAGGACTGCACCACTCACTCATTGACGGTTCGATCACCCCAAGCTCTAGCATGGTCTGCACCTCCTTTTTCAGCTCCGGGATCAAACGTGCTGGCACCCTGCAGTTCGTCTGTCTGATTGGATCCGGTTTCAGCAGAAGGATGTTATGCTGCATGATGCTTGTCCTGCCCGGCTCATCTCTCAAGAGGTTTGGTGGAGCCACACCCATGAAGTCTGCCTGCTGCTGCGCACTGAGATGGGACAGCTCGAGTGCAGGGTTAGTTTCTCCAGTACCAGGGAAGTACTGCTCTGTGACCTCCTCCTCTTCTCCCACTGCTCTTAGCCACAGCTGTTCAGCAGCGTCCGACTTGGGCTCCCTCCATGCTCTCAGCATGTTAATGTGGACAGCCCAGTGTCGTTTCCTCCTGTCCGGGAGCAACAGTTCATAAGTGGTATTGTTTAATCTCCGGAGCACTTCATATGGCCCCTGCCATTTCGCCAGCAGTCCGGTGTCCGATGTTGGAAGAAGGATGAGGGCACTGTCCCCTGGTTGCAGCTCTCTGTCCCTCACAACCTTATCATACCACTGTTTTTGGCGATGCTGAGCATCCTCCATGTTGCGTCTGACCAACTCCACCAGCTGAGCCATCTTGTCTCTCATTTTAAGCACATATGAGAGCACGTTGACCTTCTGCCCGTCGCTGTGTCCTTCCCAGGTTTCCTTCAGCACATCCAGAGGGCCTCTCACCTCCCTCCCGTAGAGAAGATGAAATGGGAAGAATCCTGTAGACGCTTGGGGCACCTCTCTGTAGGCGAAGAGGAGATACGGCAGCTACACATCCCAATCAGCGCCAGTCTCTGAAACAAACTTTCTGAGCATGCTCTTGAGAGTTTTGTTAAAACGTTCAACAAGTCCATCAGTCTGGGGGTGGAAGGGAGTGGTGGTCAAACCTTTTATGCCTAACAGCTGGAATACAGCTTTAAGTTGTTTAGATGTAAAGTTTGTACCCTGATCTGTTAAGACCTCTCTTGGTATACCCACTCTAGAAATCAACTGGATTAGAGCGTTGGATATTTGGCGGGTTTTCACTTTCTCAGTGCAAATGCTTCTGGGTACCTTGTGGCATAGTCACAAATCACTAAAATATACCGGTTACCAGCCCTACTCCTGGGAAGAGGCCCCACTACATCCATAGCAATACGCGAAAACGGCACATCAATTATAAGTATGCTTATCATAGGGACTCTGTCAGACTTCCTCTGAGGAGCCGTTAGTTGACACACAGGGCATGATTTACACAAGTCTATTACGTCAAGGTGTAACCTAGGCCAGAAAAATCGACTTGTTACCCTACTCTGAGATTTGTCTGGACCCAAATGACCTGCCCAAGGGTCTGAATGAGCCATTTTAAGCATGCTTTGTCTCATACAGGTAGGTACCACCAACTGCTCTACATTATTCTTTACCCTGTACAAGATGTTGTCCTTCACCCTAAACTGGACCTCATTGCTGCTCAGACTGTTCCTCTGACCACATTTCAAAAACAGAGGTTTAAGAGACTCATCCTGTTCTTGTAACTCCCTTATGTTACTTGGAATGTCTTCCATGCTGCATTCAGTTACATTAAGCTGCTCTGACATGGCTGTGCCTTTCAACCTGTCGCGCCGCCTTTCACTACGAGGCTTCCTGTTTCTAGTGGCATTGTTTAAGGTATTGTTTTCAATCTCATGTTGCCTAGCTTGCCTTCTGGTGACAACAAGAACATCTGCAACTGCTTGCTCAGGGGCCAATAGATCAATTAAAATGGGCAAATCTCTCCCAAGAATTACAGCGTATGGTGCGTTTTCTAGGACGCCAACATTTAGCAAGTACGTTTGACCTTTGATCTCGATGTTCACATCGGCTGTCGGGTAAACTTGCTCCTCCCCATGAATACATTTAACTCTAAGTTTAGCTCCATGATTCAACTGAGACTGTGGAATGCATTTTGTTGCAACCAATGTCTGACTCGCTCCTGTGTCTATCAGCGCTTTAAACTTTTTATCGCCCATTTTTACAGTAATTACACTGTTTTTACTGTCTTCTGCAGGTGTAAAGCTATCCTTATGTCTGGGAGAATACCACAGTTGAGCTGAGCTATTTGGCATTGTGGGCAGGCATTCATTTTGTGTCCAATTTGATTACAATTAAAACATTTAAATATTTTCTCTGGGCGGTTTTTACCACTATTTAGATTTCTACTTGCTTGTTTACTCGCATTACACCAGCTCCCCTGTGTGGCTAGTCTACTAAATTGCGGTTTTGGACCACCCCTAGCCACGCCCACAGACCCACCTGACTCGTAGCGATGACGTAGTTTGTTGTCAATCCCCAACTTGAAGGCTCCGTCCGCCATTCTCGCAGCAGCAAAAGCCTCCATTTCCACCGCTTCCTCAGCTGAAGACGGACCCCGCTCCACACTCCAGCACCGCAGCTCTGGACTCACCATGCTTAGATACTGCTCCATGACGATGGCGTGTCCGATCTCTTCTTTGCTTTTCTCCCTTGGAGTCATCCACTTGTCGTAAAGGGATTTCAGCCTGGTGAAGAGTTCTCTCGGAGTCTCATCGTCATGAACTGTGCAGTCTCTGAATCTCCGCCGGTAAGTCTCCTTGTTTATCTCGTATTTCTTCAGGATTGCGCTTTTGATCTTGCTGTAATTCCCGGTCTCCGCACCGTCCATAGCCACATATGCGGCTCGCGCTTTGCCGCATATGTGTAAATTTTGTAAATTCCAGAGAGGCTGGATGAGTAGACCTTAAACGTCACAGCAAATGACATATTTCTATAATTATATAATTATATATTTTGCTGGTGTAGCTGGTCTGTCAGTATAATCAGGTGATTGACCAGTATAGGTAGAGCTCATACTGAGAGAGTAGCGTATAGAACAGTGTAGAACCTGCTTCTATAATTAAACACACTAAAACCACCCGTCTCAGATACACTGGTAAAGCTACAGCGTTTAAAGCTGGTTCTGGAGTAACACTTTGCTGCTAGTTTTAGTATTTTCCTGCTGTAACACAGCCAGCTCGCCTCAGCAAGGGCAGTTAAGTTCATTAGTTGGATCAGCTGGGCTTTAATATGCTGTAAAAATATAACCAGAATTTGGTGGTTAAATCTAGTCCGCTTGTGTTCTCTACTGCTGTGCTGTTACATCAGTTCAGTGCACTGTAGCATTAGCTTAAATAAATCAATCAATCAACTAACCTTTATTTTCACTCAGTAATACATTGAGGGTAACCTTCATTTTCAATGCAGATGAGTGTTTACAACTTAAAGGGACTGAAAAAATAATTTTGATTTAAAATCAAGTATTTAAACAAAATAAAATAAATAAGGAACTTCATAAACAAAACCATCAAAATTAAAATGGAAACACAAACAATATAATAATTAATTAAGTAGAAATAAAATAATTCAGAATACAAAGAAAAGTGGAGAGGCTAAAATGTAAAGCAAAAAATTAAATAAATTAAATTAATTTATGAATTTATAATTCAAATGAGAAAATAAATGACAAAAATGTAAACAAAATAAATAAAATGAGAAAAAAAAAAATAAATCAAAGGCTAAAAAAAAACAAACAAACAAAAAAAAAACGCTAGCATTATTCTAATTATGATTCTTAAACGATCTCCAATTCAGAGGATGCAGCGATGTTCAGGAGAAAAATGTACACAGAATAAAACATGTAGGGTAGATACATATGATAGAGGCCAGTTTATGAAAAACCTATTCATTTTGCCATAGACAAAAAAGCAGCTTAGACACTGAACCCCAAATATGGAAATACGAGGAGCGCAGAATGACGCAGGCCTGCAGTTTTCTACAAACACTCTTTAGTACGACTGTTTATTCTGGCAATATTTGGTGGAAATGCACTGGCTCATCATTCAGTATCATTTTTAGAACAATTTAACTAAAAATGTTTTTAATAGTCACATATTGTGATTGATGGGATTAAATGGGATGATCTAAATGGAATGCCCCACCCACCTGCTCCAGTAGTTGTCTGAGCCGCTTAAGCTGAGACTCCAGCTGTTTGTTATGGTCTTCCAGAATTTGCATTCTTGCCTCCAAACGACCCTTGTGTTGCCTTAGTAATTTTGCTTCAGCGATCAGCTCAGCATCACGAGGACTCTGAGGTGAAACTGGCAGCATCTGTGGAGGTGAGGGGAGTGGAGACAGCCCCTTGTGCTCATGAGCCTTTTTCAGCCGATCGTACTCTGCCTGCAGCTTCCTAAAATATGAAGAATTGCAGAACAAGGTTTGAAGGTATGAAAGTGTTTAAAAAGTGTATGATCTTTAAAGATTATTAGCAACTAAAAAACATACATTAGACTTTTCTACCTGTTCTCCTGCTCTAGATCACCAAGAACTCTCTCAAGTTCTCCTTTCTCCTCCCCCTCCATTGATATGAGGATCTGAGCAGGGCTCTGTGGCTGGCTCAGGGGAGAGCCCTGATTGAGACTCTGGCAATAGTGCTGAATGAGTAGATGTTCATCATCCCTGCCATGAACAAGACCCAATATATCTAAGAGCATAAACATCAAAACAGCATATAATTTGCATATACATTCTATCATCACCCAGAGTAGCTGAAAATATAGGTTGCCATGTTACAAATCGAGATTTATATTAAACTCTTTACCCACGCAAATGCATTTTATATTCTAAACTAGTCAGAAGTATATATAAAAAATAATAATTCTGCTTCTTAAAAGGTGCAAATCAATAGTCAGAGTAGTAGGTAATAGTATAAGAGATTTACTATATTTGCTAATGTAGACATAATTGCAAGAGCAACAGGATGCTATTAAATGTCATTAACTGTCTGCTTAGAGACAGAGATCAAAGCACTCTGTATGCTGATTAAAACTGATAAAACTGATAAAAAAACACCAATACCACAGTTTTCTGTTTGTCTAGAATGAAGAATAAAAATGCAAAAGCAGATAAGCTCACATGCTCTCATTAGGTGAAATATTCTCAGTCATGTACGAGCCATTCCTGTTTTCCATTTCTGCTAGCCTGTATAAGACACAAATATATTTACTGCTCCATTCAATATTAAACATTTTTAGCAAAAGACAAATGACAGATAGCTGAACCAAACTCTAAATTACATGTAAGAATTCATGTTTTTTTTTTTTTTTTTTTAGCTTTTAACTGGTTTAAATGAATATCATCAAATGGTACAGTGTTTCTCCTGTTCTAACATATCTTCTTCACCTGAGTAACTAGGCACTAAGTGTTACATAACTACTGTATACAGGTCCAGGGAACTCCAAGAGCATTGCAGAAATTTCTTTTTAAACATTTACAATATTCAAGTTCATGCAGTTAATTATTTACTGTCTTACCTGCTGGCATAATGCTCAATGCGTGAGTGGGTATCATCATGGGACAGCTGTGGTGAAGATGCTGGACTATTAATGATGAGAACAAAAGAAAAATGGAACAGGTAAGCAGAAAGGTTACTATAAAGTAATGTAATGTAGTATATTGGGGTCAAAAATGGGGGAAATTACAAAGTACTGCACAATACGTCCTACTGCACTCTGTTTTGACAGAAAAACATTTGTTTTTTAAAAAGCAACAAGGTTTTGTGTTAGAAGGTGGTAAATAGTGACAGGATTTCATGATTTGATCAAATTGGCAGTTAGTTACTTTAGGTTGGTCTGCAGGAAGAATAAGATGTAGAGGTAAAAAAACAAGACAGAGGACCCTAACAAAACAGGTTTTTTCAGGTTGAAGAAAGCTTTGTATGTCAGCATCTTTGCTGTGCTTATATATCTTATTTAGCCTTTTCTATCCATCACTAAACATTTACATATCTACATAATATGCATTTCTGTGTGTATGTTAAGTACTTACGGATGATCAACAGGCCAGAAGTTGATGAGTGTAACAGGACTGTAAGACAAGCCAATAAAACCAATTATTAAGCTAGAAAAAAAAAGACAAACCCTCACCCAGATTTTGCTATAGAAAAGTGTGCAAACGATAAATGTGCAACTCCTTAACATTCCCAAGGTTTGAATGTTGTCTAATTGATTTATTCTAGTATTCATCCTCATTATAGCGTCTATGACTTTTTCAGGCAATGCTCTGGTCCTACAATGGAAACTAGATATTTAAAAGTTTAGAAGAAAGCATAAGTACTTTAAGGCTATAAACACCTGTGAAACCCAGAGGTACACCAAACTAGATTTTAAATTCTGTCATTTTCCTTTATTTAAAATATTATCCAAAATATTATATAACGCAAATAAACAATTTTTTCAGGTATGACCAAATTGTCCCAAAATGTATCTTTTTACAGAGCCTAGAGACGTATATGGATATTTAAATGTAAAATAATGATGTTAGTAAAATAGTGATTTTATTCATATTCAAATACATTAAATAAATCTTTTTAGATCTTTGAACATAAATTATTCTTTGTGAATCAAAACATCAATGCAAAATATAAAAAATGAAGAAGGAAAGATTTCGCTTAATCTCACCTTCGTCAACATCCAACATTCAATGTCAAATACGCTGCGACACTCATTATCCATGATTAAATCAAATCCTTTAGTATTTAATGTGCAAATGTGCGATCCCACAGTAGTTCTTCAGATGTTTGCCAGAAATACTAAACTATCCTTCGTCTGTCAAAACAACATATTAAAAAAGTTTCTGTTTCTTACACTGTTTATACACTCAATTTAGTCAATCAGAAATAAGTGTGAAAACCATTCATTTTTTAAAATAAATAACACGTGCTGTGACAGAACTGCGCTTGGTTTTACCACATGTGCTTACACAAACTGATTTTTTTTGCTGTTTATTTATTTATTTTGTTCACTGGAAAAAGTCTCTTAATATATGATGCGTAAGAGACTATTCAAAATAATAATTTGAGAAAGACAATGGTTTATAGCTATTGTAAAATGGATTTTGAGCACAATGCATTGCCATCTCCTAGGCCTGCCGCGGTAACTATGTTATCGACTTATCTTACTTTAATTTTTTTTATTGCGATAATTTTGCATATTTAGGATATTAAAATATTTTTATATTGGAAGCCCAATGTCTGCTCTTAATAATATAAAGTTAGTTTAACTGTTAAATGGTGTAATAGTAATATGCTATTATATTATTATTATTGATATAATATTCTAATTTTCTGAGATACTGAGTTTTGGGTTTTTATTGACTGTAAACCAGAATCATCAACAATAAAAAAACGCTTACAACAGATCACTGTGTGTAATACATATATATAATATATGAGTTTAATATTTTGAAATGAATTAGTGAAATAAAGTAACTTTTGACATGAATGGGAGAGAGAAAACCAAAAGAAAACTGAAAGTGACTTACGTTTCCATGTTATCACCCTCCAGAATAGTTTGTACAGGAAGGTAACCCATACGTGGATGCTTGGCAAAATAGCGTTTTGTTCTGAACTTGTTTTTAAGCACTTTGGCAAAATCTCTCACATCTTCTCCGGAGGTTGTCTAATAATGAAACACAAACAACAGCAAATTCTTAACAAATTGCTATTAAATGCTACAATACATTCCACCAACAACACACAGCAAACACACCAACACAAAATGTAAACTGTTTAATAGAGATAGAAAGAGTCATCTGCTGTAAATCAGTATCAGCCAGTTTCTCTGTTTAGCTGCTCTTTTTGTTTAACTGCTAGGAGCTGAAGCACAGATACAAACTCACTCCTCAGCAGAATCAGAACTGAAGGCTCAGCTCAGCCGGGCTAGTCTTTTTTTTTGTTGCAGTTTTTGCAGTTCAGATCTAACAAACACCCCTATCCAAAAAAATATATATTATAAAGAACTATTCTCTTCCAAAGTCAATTTAGTCTTAACATTAATCTACATTTATATCTCTCCTAAAAAAACGGTTATTTGGGTGGGTAAAGCCCTTCTGCTTAGATTTTCAGTGTTTGTTTAGAGATGGCCAAAATTACCAAGAGAGGTTAATAAGGTGGCATTCGGCCCTGCCCTCGTTCTGTATCGGCGATTGGCTGATCAAATTGAAAGACAATTAGTGTTCTGCCCCAAAACACTGATCAGTCCATCTCTACTATTTTATACATAAAATATGAGAAAGCGATAAATACACAACATAGCTAGACATACTGGAGTGCAATATTCAACCATGGGGTACTGCATCTTGTGTCCCTTGGCGACTCTGCCAGAGAAGAAGCAGCTTTGGCAGATGTCATAATTAAAGTGCTTTAAGCTTCTGTACCTGTAGAAAGAAAAAAAATAAATTCACAGTAATGCCAGGTCACACTACACCATTTTAGCCCAGTTTTTCAGTCGCTGACAGTTTTAGGTTGATCGCAGACAAAAAGGCAAATCAGCGATCAGCTCTCGCTCAGTTGTGTGGTGTGAACAAACTGAAAGAGGCTCACTTTACACCTTACATTAAAATGAGTAATTAACTAATTGTATTGCTTTAATTTTAGAAAATAGAGTAATGTATTTTATTAAAAACATTTTTTTTTGCTTTTTTAGTAAAATACATTACTCTATTATCTAAAATGAAAGAAATATTTTCTAAAGCAGACAGGGTTTAGTCAGTAAAGACGCTGAGTCTCTGCTACTGTGAGCTGACTGGTTGGTAACGTGATGCTGGAGATACAGCTCGACCACGTTTAAGAGGTTTAGAAGTGCAGTTTAAAACCTTGAAACTTTAGTTTCAAGTCCAACTAAAAGACTTGGGTTTACAGCACATCCAGTCATGTAGTGTAAACAGCACAGCGTTGGACGACTCAAAACATCATGTAGTGTGAACCAGGCATAAGAGGTTTTAGAAAAAGAGAACTCATTTTCTGCATTTGAAAGACCCTAACCATTGTTTATGGTATCTGTAACCAAGGTAACCAAGAATAAACTGTAATATACTACTTTTATATATATATATATATATACACACACACATATATACATACATATTTAATTCAATTTAGCTGGGCCAATTTTCCAACTCATTCAGCTGTATATCCCTCATCACTAGTGATGCCTCGACACATCAGCACACGACTCCTCCTACACATGTGAAGTCAGACTCCGCCTCTTTTTGAACTGCTGCTGATATAGCATTGCAGAGTAGCATCACAGCGAACTCGGAGGAAAGAGCAGCGACTCGGTTCTGATACATCAGCTCACAGACGCCTTGTGCTGATCATCATCACCCCAGGAGTGATGAAGGGAAAGTGCGCCATCTACCCACCCAGAGAGAGCAAGACCAACTGTGCTCTCTCAGGACTCTTATTATTAAATTATAAAAAATACTGTCCCCACTTTTTGGAATTTGGGGTTTTACAAAAAGATAAAACCGGTAAAGGAAAACCGGTTTATAATGTACAAATTCTTTGGCCAAGACGTATTAAACACAATGATATTGACTGTAATAAAAAGAGAAGATAAAGCGTAGAGTCATGTACCTGAAGCCTATAATGGGGCATTCTTTGCAGATGTTGCATTTGGCCTGATGCTTGGCTGTCTCTGCAGCTGCCACGCGGTGAAGTACAGGAAGCCAGACCATGGACTGGGGTTCCAAACGCATCCAATCAAGGAAGACTGAAGCCTCGAGCTCTGGTTTGTTGTTTGCCTTCAGTTAAACACAAAAAAAATATTACCGATACACAATTTACATATTACCTCACTCATTTCTGCAAAAAATCTTTTCTTACTTAGTCTACTACATCTGGAAGCTCTTGGTTAATTTGATACTGAATGAATTTATATACAGCTCTGGAAAAGAAATCAAGACACCACCTCAAAATTACCTTTTTTTTGTTACTATTTATGGGTTTATGTTTGAGTACAATGAACAATACTGTTTTATTCTACAAACTACTGACAACGTTTCTCCCAAACAAAAATGTTTACCTCTTTAATGTAATCAAAGAGTCAAGAGGAAGACAGATGGCCACAAGCCATCAAACAAATCAAAAAGCAAAGATGGGGACCCAAAAGTAGTGTGTAAGATTGGTAGACAACCATTAGCAAAGGAACTGGGATGGGATGGGGAGGAGGGCTGGGTCTGTACCCTCTTCTGGAGAGGGCATACAAACATTGCTTTTAAACACTATATATATATATATATATATATATATATAAATATATAAATATATGTATGAATGAATATAAAGAAGCTATTGCGCAGTAGGGTTGGGCGGTATGACGGTATTTCGGTATACCACGGTATTTAAATATGGTGACGGTATTGTTAAATAGTGACGGTATATTAACCACGTGACGTGCCAAACCTGAACTTTGAAAAACGAACGTTTAAGACATTCTGCGCATCCACAATGAAAGAGCAGTGGGAGGGGTAAGCAGTTGGAGCTCACTGATTGGTTATGGGGTGGGGATTCTCACTGAGGAGATCATAAAGCAAAAACTCAATACATTTCACTAATTTTCACCAAAATTATCGCCACAAATAGCCACATTTGTGCTGGAGTGGCAATAAAACCCCAACAACCAACCAACCACCGAAATGATCAGATTTATCAGTTTATCCTGCAGCGTGGGGTGTTCAGTGTGAGTTACTCACAGTTACAGCTGCTTCTCAAATATTCCTCATCTCCTGTTTCTCTACTTTCTCTCCTTTTTTTTATCTCCTTCACGCTGATATTCTAATCCCATACAGAATTCTGCAGTTTCCTCACGGTTTTCTGTGTTATTTCGCGGCTGGCTCGAGTGCTGTAAATATAAGTAATTCCGCGGACCGCGAGGCGCTCTGCGCGCTGCAGAAATCTGACCCCGCTGAATCCGGCTCCGCTTCGTGAGCAGAAACGGCACAACAACCCCACCACCACACCCACCACCCCCCCCCCCCCGTATACCGCCATATAATCTGACGACGGTTTGACGGTCTGAAAAACTTCAATACCGCCCAACCCTTTTGCGCAGATAATTTCATTTCAAAATTTCTGACAACAGAAATCTGTGCTTTTTAATATAATGTAACATGTTTAGTTTAAATAGATATAGATAATAATAAACAGAAAATTATGCATTTTGCTTTTCATATGTTGTGTAACTCTAAACATGTTGTTTTAAACCACTATACATACAGTGATATATTTTATTAGCTACAGAGGAATCCGCTTTTGACTAATATTTTGGGGGCTAAGATGGGCTTTGATTCACTGTGGCAAATGTGCCTGCACCCCAATGACAAACCCGCTGCCACGCCCTTGTGTACAACCCGTTTAAAAGCTCAACATGAAAGCACATCCTTTTTAGTCTCATTTAATTTATATATATATATATATTGTATAAATTGTATATAAGCTCTACTCTAAGAGTGGCAGAGCACACTTATGTGCAGAGCACGCTTCACAATGCCCTTACCAAATGTCTCAAACACAGGCATACCTCCCCCTCCATACCTCTCCTCATATACTTAAACTATACAAAAATAACTGACTTACAAACTGAAAGCAGCTGCGCACACTTGGTTCGATGTTGCTTCCTCCAAATGAAGCCACTTCTCCCAGCTGCCTTGGGATCTGGATTGAGTCATGCAGCAAAAGGCCAAGGCGGCGCTGGTCACAGAAACCTGTGGCACTTGCCACCTGTCTAAACAGAACTATGAAAAACAGAAGTGCATTATGAGAAGACATTTTTGTACAGTACCTTCAAACTGTCAATTCTGTTAAAAAGAATACTGACATCTCTGTGTTGCTCTGGGTTTTGAAAGTAATGTGTTAATTCATATCCACTGCTTTCATTATAAAATGTCAGGGTATATCTTTGACATGGCAAAACGATGTAACTGCTATTTGTTTTTGATTTTATAATAAAACTGCTTGACTCTTAACTATGTGAGAATCAACAAAAGATTTTAGAAAGCTATCTAAAAAGCAGGCTGATGGATGAGGCTTTTTACTAGACCCTAAACTATTCGGCAAAGCTTTGGCATGAGAGCAGCCCAGTCAGAGGGACATGCTATGGGCAGAGACAGAAATGGGCGACGGAAAGGGGCTCTGCTTTCTGCCCCGTTTTCTGCTGTTCTGACCAGCTGTTTCTCTCCCATTGGGTGGCTAAAGTCTTAACCTTGTGAGAATCAAAAAAAGATTTTAGAAAGCTATCTATCTTTGGATTAAACTACCTCGGGTGCTGCTCCCCCTACCAGCATGATGAATCACGCCACGAGGGGAATCTCAGCCTCTTTGGGCTGCTCTACCAGGGATTCTGCTGGCCGACATCTGCACAGCGGCAGAGTGGACATCCCCATAAACTTTTAACCGGTTCAACAGGATGAAAAGTTTATCAACTTTTAGGTTTAAATTTTAATTATGATTAATTGTTAATTTGCTATCAAAATTCCTACTACACAAATGCTGGGTATGTTGTAGAGAAGGATACTGGCTGCTCATTTTAAACACTTGAATATGCCCAGACATATATTTTTGACGCAGTCCTTTCTCAAGACAGTGAAATGTAAGTGACGATTGTGTATTAATAGATTGGAACTATATGTATGAATAAAGAAACTACAGCAAGGAAAATAACTTACATCTGTACTTATCTTCAAGATGAGCCTTGCAGAGTGAGATTATTCCAGTTTTAAAAGATAAGGTCCGAATCTTCCCAGTTCTTCCTCTGATGGGTAAAAAAAATAATATTTTAACTATTTATTTAGTCGGTATAGCAGGATAACAACATTTGTAACATAACTGAACAAAACCATATTTAGATGAGTAACACGCGAGGGTCATAATGGTCTTGAATTTCCTCCATCTGAACCCAATCTGTCTGTGATTAACTCAACACTTTCCAGCATCTAGGGGGTTACTCAGACATTTCACCTTTAAAGTATAGGCTTACTTAACCAAATATATTAACCAAATACAGGATTGACAGATTTAAAGGGGTAAAAACCTATTAACTTAAAAGAGTTTTAATTGAACCAGTGCTACGTAAATGACTGGAAAATGTACTGACAAGTATTAGAAAATCGAGCTAAAAGATGTGATCCCATACACATCACTTTCAAAGGATTTCTATACATGCTACAATAAGAAACGCACATTATTCAATATGTCTTACTCAATATTTGTATTAGTAGTCTGATGAACTATGAAGACTAAGTAAAGGTTTTAAGAAGGTTTCTATTAAAAAACAAACAATGTATAGTTTTTATAATACATCAGTTATATAGACATTGATTACATATGTGACCCATTTTCAGCCTTTATTACACACATGAAATTAAAACTTTTTTTATATTCTTTATACTCCTAAAAATAGAATCAGCCATAAATCTACATAAAGTCAGAACTATACTGTATTAATAAATTAATTCATTTAATGAAAGGAAATACCCTGTAATAACATAAAACTGCTAGAACCTTAATCCAACTGAGCAACTTCAGCTGCTTGTACAAATTAAAAATGTTGTTCACAAAAAAAAATATTCATTTATTATTATCAAGGGAAAATGTCCAATAAATGTTAATTTTTTTATTTTTTTACATATATTCTGAATTAAATTCATTTTTTCCCCCAAACTGAAAATTATACATACGTGTCATAAACGTTCAGCAACCAGTTGAGACACATGTCAACACACAGCGGTACATTCACAAGGCTGCTGTGCTGCTGCTCCAGTCGGTCATAGATGTTGGTCAGACAGTTGATCATCTGCATGATATCTATGAACTGCTCGTTCTGTTTCAGGTTGTGGACCTCAAACGCCTCGCAGGCTGCTGACATTCCCAGCAGGTCCACTGTATGAGGAGAGTATTATTCAGCACTGAAACATTAATGCTGTTTACACTTACTTTACTCTTTCTGAAGCAATAGGAAACACACACTGCCTGCTAGGCTCGGGCGATAATGTAAATTCATACACGATAAACGAGATTAAGTTGTAAACAAAGAACCCCATGTGACCTTATGGTGCGGATTTAAGTGATTCTGCTGCAGCTGAACGGCAAAGGATAACAGTGAAGCCTAATACAGGAAAAAAAACTGGTTAATAATAATAATAATAATACATTATTTGTATTTTTTACAGTGGACTATGCAGGGCTTTTAAAAACATACAAAAATGCACAAGGGTGACGTTTAAATTAAGACTAAAATGTAAATTTTGGGAAATATTTACCCTTCTTTTGAAAAAAAAAATCAGACAGGTGCTATTTTAAAAAAAAATGGCTTTATCTGTTTTTCCCCAAATGAGCACTATAGCGGAGAAACGTGCCTCAATAACCACACTATTGGTTTCAGGCTTGAGTGGAATGATCTTTAGTTTTAATGGCTGTTTAAGGTGAAGGAGAAAGATGTTTTGTTATAATTCCATTATTTTAGAAACTAGATTACATTTGTTTTATTTATTTGTTTACAATAAAGTTTATTTATATCTAAAAAGAAGTACAATCCTCTAATGATTCTGACTAACCAATAATTAAGATACTGCGAATATCTTTATACAGTTTCAGTCCTGCCATTTTTTGTTTCTCTAAAAATGTTGTATTTTTAATTAAAAATAATATTTAAAAACTCGATTGTTACTTTTGTTTTATTTTACTTTTATTTTGTTTCTGAAGAAGAGAAGATATTTCATGACACTGCAGTAAATTGTGTTGTGAATATTTTAATTTATTGTTGCTGGGCGGTTTTCATGATTAAAACAGTTATTTCAAATTACTGTTTTAATGCGATTTTCAAAATGGTGTAATCAAGATTTTTTTGGGGGGTGAGTAATAGGCTTTGTGTATTTACAGTAAGCTTAGATTTACAATGTTGTAGCACAGCAGCGGTGGAGGCAGTTAACAACGCTTAGCGCTATAAATGCCACCCAACAGCATAGAGCTTAGATCGGGCCCAAAAAATCCAGCCCGAACGAGCCCGAGCCCGAACCCATGCACGTTCTGTCTAACCCGACCGGACACACACTATCATTATGAGCCCGAGCCCAATTTAAACCCCACCTTGTTTTAGTAAGTAGAATGTTAAAATTAAGCTAAACGTAGAAGAACATACCTATTATTTAGAAAAAAATGTTTATTAAGAACAGATCTCTGAAAGATTAAAACACCAACAATGAGAACATCGCAGGCTTAAAGATTGGTAAATTAGGCTACAAGAATGATGTCTGAATTACTTTCCTGTAATCTAATATAATTTAATATGATTTAAGAACATAAAATACTTTCTAAACAAACAAACTTTTTTTAATTAAGTTTAAGTACAAAAACATCTTAAAAAACAGTTTTATAACCTTATAACGTTGGACTTCAGCTGTTTAATAACAGAACGGCGGTAAAAGTAACGTGGTTATGACATGGACGATAATGCACTTAAAAAAGTCCCTAGCTTAAATTGGCACGATATTCCATAATAAAAAAAGGTCACGCACTCTAAACATTTGGTGGGACCACTTTTTGCTTTGATCTTCCATTGATGATGGTAGAGTCTGCTACTACACAAATCTTTCTCCAGCACATCCCAAAGATTCTCAATGAGGTTAAGATCTGGACTCTGTGGTGAACTCTCTCAATCCATGTGTGAAAATGATGATCTCATGCTCCCTGAATCACTCTTTCACTATTCCAGCACCATCAATCCTGATATTGTTATCTTGGAATATGCTCGTGTTCATCAGAGAAGATAAAATCCATTGATGGAATAATCTGATCTATATTCAGTATATTCAGGTAGAGTCAGCTGACCTCATTCTTTCAGCACATACTGTTACTGAACCTAAACCTGCAGAACAACTGCAGCATCACCAGATCATTTACTCACTTACATCCAGGTGGAGACTTTTATTATTTAACCCTAACTGGTGCGATGTTAATCTATTTTAGAAGGTTCAAATGATTGGCATGCATCAAGCAGAGAAAACATCTAAAGAGATTGCTGAAGCTACTAAACTCTGGTTAAGAAGTGCCCAACACATTATAATAAAGTGAGAACAGTGAAACAGAGAGTGGAAACATCTCCTGATCAGTAAGTCTGACCAAAAAACAGCTTCAGTTTCTAGGGAGCATAAAGATTGGACTCTGGATGATGGAAGGTCATGTGGTCTGATGACTCCAGATTTACATCAGTGGAAGAAGCCTGGATGCTGAAGTAATGCACCCACCATGCCTAAGGCCTACCGTACAAGCCTGTGGGGAAAGTGCTATGATCTGGGGTTGATGCTGCAGTTGTTCTGCAGGTTTAGGTTCAGTAACGTTATGTGCCCAAAGAATGAGGTCAGCTGACTCTAACTGAATATACTGAACCATCAGTTGCATTTTTTTGTTTCCCTCATTACAATCTGTATCCATTTCTATATTATTTTAAATCTATATGTCACACCTTGACCTCCTTCGCATGTGACAAAACCTTGAACCTTATACAAATAGTAGACAAGTCTATGAGTTAATCGTGTTATTGAAATTTACAAATATTTCACACGGACTCACAGCACAGAGCTTTCTGCAGACGTCGGAGCTTCATCGCTGTCCTGTATGCAGAGAACCGTACGTTGTTCAGATCCGCTGCACACAAAAAAAAACTACTGTTAAACTACAAAAAAAACTGATATTTACACCATAACTCTTAACATAAAACTTGTATCTAATAATTATTAGATCTTTTGTTGTACCCAGCTATGCATGTAGCTATGCAATTAAATAATTTCAGCAATGCACCAAAATCTAACAGAAAGTTTTTCCTGGACAGTAGATACCCCTAATTTGAATACCCTTCATATAGGAAAACATCTGTTCCGATTAGATAATAAGAAACACATTTGTCATTTCAAGAATTACAGTCTGACTATGCCAATGACAGAAAATAAGTTTTTCTGGAGATTAACAGATGTAAATTAGATGTGTATTCTACAAACCGGCAGGGTACAGGGGTCACGGTTCGGTTTGCATACATGCACGCAGAATACACGGAGCAGGCAGTCTGTATGAGACTTGTGAGACCACTGAACGTAATGTGGAACTTATCTTCAGTAGTTGTAGCAGTGTTGCTATTAGCAACTCGCTACTGACTTAGCCTGCCCTGAGAAGTTTAGCTCTGGGCAAACGGGCTGAGTATGGCGACTGAAACCAGTGCACCGGAGAGTGGAAAAGACACACAGGAGCTAGCTAGCTTCCCTCAACTGTGAGGGAATACTGTGGGTTCCCTGTAAACTACAGCAGGGCTGGAGAGCGAGTGCTGGACCCAAACCAAGACGGTGTGTCGGCGCCGCGCGGTGGTTGTAAGGTATGTTTGTGAAAACAAATTTAACATGCAGATGTAATACTGGTGGCATCATCCAGACCTACCAATAACCAGAACTAATAAAAGAGTAAACTTCAACCCAACTACTTATCCCCACTGCTTTTAAATCAGCCTCTAGATATGAAATCAGACAGGGCCCAAGCCATTACTGTAGTTTCTTTAAAGCACATTGTTTTTTTCAGTTTGGAGCCTACTGTAAAACAAAACATGGTTATAAAGAAGTTCCACTGTTATTATGAAGTTAATAAAGGTGAGGCTATACAGAATGCCCAGTCTCCTTTTTTTTTCCACCAACCGTACCGAAAATGTGCCGAACCCTTCTACCGCAGTGTGAACCGAACAGTGAATTTTCTGTAACGTTACACCTCTATTTGTAACATATTACAAATGCCCACTTGCCTAGAGATTGGTAGAGCTCAGCCATCTTTGGATGGTCCCAACATGTTGTTTGCGTCTGGTGGCTGTGGAAGTAATTGTAGAAGAGGTTAGTGATTAATTTCTAGGCATCTGTTGCAAAAAAATATATTTTCCCCCATAAACACTGGTCACTGGCGACAGATTATTAGCCACGGGAGGGATGGACCGCTGCATTTCTAAAGTAGTGGGGGCATTTAATATTTTACTAAGCATCTAACATATTTGTGGGGCATTCTCAAATGGAAGGAGCGCCAGGTCTCTTACATCCACCAGCTCTGTGAGGTCATCACTGAGGAGTGGAAGAGGATTCCAGTGCAACCTGTAAAGCTCCAGTGAAGTCCATGTCCAAGACTATTAAGGTAATGCTAAAATAATTGTGGTCACAGAAAATATTGACATTTTGGGCATAATTTGGCAATTTTCACATTTTCACAAACATGTACTCATTTGTGTTGCCAGTGGTTTAAACACTAATGGTTGTGGGTTGGGTTAATTTTGGAGGAACAGTAAATTTGCACTGTTATACAAGCTGTACACTGTGTCTACATTGTATCAAAATATTTGCAAAAATGTATACTCACTTTGTGGGATACTGTAACAGTACCCAAAATTCATGGTTTGTTACAGTAAGAAAAAAAAAACAACTAAGGTTAGTATGTAAGTAAATATTTATTTATATTGTACTTTTCTAATCAAGGCTATAAAGTGCTTCACAACCACTAAAACAAAATGATTAAACAAAATAATAAAACAACTGTAAACTAGAAAAACAACAAAACACAAAAAACAAACCAAACGCAAAAAAAAACATTTATACAGTAATAAAGTCCACAAAATAAAAAAATAAAAAATACATACAAATTATATTATTATACAAATATAAACTTTACTTAGTAACATCTTGCAGTTTAATGTCTCTGGGTGAAACTCATTGTGGTTTCTGTATTTTGTTCATGTTTTTTGATAGATTATTTTGAAAGATATTTACTGTATATTGTCCATTTGACCGGCTGCATCAAACCTGGATGTCTGTACTGTGGTGGTTTGATACAAATATACGTCATACTAGGATTAGGTGGTATCCACCTTTTTCTTACCCTCATACAATGTCAAAACATTACAGACTAAGCCAAATGCTACACTATTGGTCTCATGATAAAAAAAAGCTAATTACAGCTAATTACAGCTAATTACAGGACTTCACTTAGCTAGCATGAACAGTAACATTCTGTTCACCACAGAACACTCAAATCTGTCCGACTGAAACTCCACTTATAAACGTTTACATGAGAATGACAGAGCATCTGGAAGGACAAAATGCACAATAACAATTTATGTACAGAGACACAGAGTATCAGACCACTAACACCACAGCACCTAACAAGACAGCACTGACCGATAATGAAGGCTAACAGGATAAACGATAACAAGACAGCACAGACCGAAAATGAAGGCTAACAGGATAAACGCTAACAAGACAGCACTGACCGATAATAAAGGCTAACAGGATAAACGCTAACAAGACAGCACTGACCGATAATAAAGGCTAACAGGATAAGCGATGACAAGACAGCACTGACCGATAATAAAGGCTAACAGGATAAACGCTAACAAGACAGCACTGACCGATAATGAAGGCTAACAGGATAAACGCTAACAAGACAGCACAGACCGAAAATGAAGGCTAACAGGATAAACGCTAACAAGACAGCACAGACCGAAAATGAAGGCTAACAGGATAAACGATAAGAAGACAGCACAGATCAATCATGAAGGCTAACAGGATAAACGCTAACAAGACAGCACTGACTGATAATGAAGGCTAACAGGATAAACGCTAACAAGACAGCACTGACTGATAATAAAGGCTAACAGGATAAACGCTAACAAGACAGCACTGACTGATAATGAAGGCTAACAGGATAAACGCTAACAAGACAGCACAGACCGAAAATGAAGGCTAACAGGATAAACGCTAACAAGACAGCACTGACCGATAATAAAGGCTAACAGGATAAACGCTAACAAGACAGCACTGACTGATAATAAAGGCTAACAGGATAAACGCTAACAAGACAGCACTGACTGATAATAAAGGCTAACAGGATAAACGATGACAAGACAGCACAGACTGATAATGAAGGCTAACAGGATAAACGCTAACAAGACAGCACTGACCGATAATAAAGGCTAACAGGATAAACGATAACAAGACAGCACAGACCGATAATGAAGGCTAACAGGATAAACGCTAACAAGACAGCACTGACCGATAGGGCTGGGGCGACGCATCGACATAATCGACGTCATCGATTACAAAAATACATCGATTTGCATAACGTGCGTCGGCGCGTCGTAAACATGGCGGCGCCTGTGGAGAGCATTAGAGGTTAGATCGGGCCCAAAAATTCTAACTGGCTGTTTTCGGGCTGTTTTAATGAGCGAAATATGATCAGAATTATGTTAATTAACACGGTAACATAGAAGCATAGAACTATTATTTAATTAAAATGATTTTTAAGAACAGCTAAACACAGTTCTGCAAGTCAAACGCGGAGGAGTTCACGTGCGAGAGAGAGAGAGAGAGAGAGAGAGAGAGAGATTTGCTTGTTCTACTCACAGGTGAAGGTTCTCTTTGATCTCCTCGTGCTCATATTCTAGTCCCATTCATAATTCTGCAGCTCCCTCAGTGTTTTCTGCCGTATTTTGCGGCTAGCGCGAGCGCTTACAACTGACACCGCGGACCGCGAGGTGCCGCCGCGTTTGTGCCGAATCCGACTCTCTGCTGAATCTGACTCCCGCTTCGCGGACAGAATCGGCACAACACCCCCGCTGTAGAACTGCGGTAGTGAAAACAGCGCTTATAAATAAATTAGTTTAGTTTCACTTTCAGTTTTCGTTATTTTTTTTTAAAATAAAAATATAATTAAAAAACAGACGCCTACATCTCGGACTATTTTCTGGAGCCCGGGTCGGATTTACGGGCGGGCCTCGGGTCATGTCGGGTTCGGGCAGAGAATCTAAGCTCTAGAGAGCTTGGACTCCGGAGAGCAATCTCCAGCTACAAAAAAACGCCAGCAGGCATCTAAAGTTTGGGAGCATTTCACGCAAAAGGGCAACAATGTGGTCCTCTGCCATACGTGCAAAAGGAGCACTTGAAGCGCAAACATCCAGGAGCACTATGTCAACAGGGTCACACAGTAAGTTACCGTTTACATCAGGGTCTCCGCGGGTGTCCTTAAAAAGACTTAAGACTGTCTACCAAAGGTTTTAAACCTGCCACAGGCAGAAATTATACATTTTTGGTTTATATTTGTGCATGGCATTTCGCAGTTTCCAGAAACAGTAGCATTATTCATAAGTTCAGGTGTTTAGCTAAGCTAGCTGCCTTAAGTTATTTTAGCTAGCGCCGTCGGCGCTGCGGTGTCACACCGTTTTCTGTCACCGTCGGAATTTTGTGACCAGTGCTCACGGTTATGAGCGTTCATTGGCAAAACGGAAGCTTTCTATACCTACACCTTACCCTCAGCCCTAAACTGAACCGTTTTGGCCAGTCGGGGTAAACATTAGAAACGAACACGTTTCGAATCGGCCAGTGCACCGGTCTGCTGAGAACTACTTGCCAGTGGTCACAAAATCTAGCGGTCACAGAAAACAGTGCAACACACGGTTGTGGTGTATGGGAGCTTATCCATTTTTAGCGTTATAGATCTAAACAACGTGCTGTACATGTAAGTGATTATAAGTGTGGGGTTTGGTTTAGTAGGCTTGTGTTGTTGTTGTTGTTGTTATTATATATAAATATAGTAATTTATCGTTTGCTTTAAAACGTAAAATAATTATTTAAATATGTTTCTCAATGAATAGATTAGTCGACTAATCGAAAAAAATAATCGTTAGAATAATCGTTTAAAAAATAATCGTTAGGGACAGCCCTACTGACCGATAATAAAGGCTAACAGGATAAACGCTAACAAGACAGCACTGACTGATAATGAAGGCTAACAGGATAAACGCTAACAAGACAGCACTGACTGATAATGAAGGCTAACAGGATAAACGCTAACAAGACAGCACTGACTGATAATGAAGGCTAACAGGATAAACGCTAACAAGACAGCACTGACCGATAATGAAGGCTAACAGGATAAACGCTAACAAGACAGCACTGACCGATAATAAAGGCTAACAGGATAAACGCTAACAAGACAGCACTGACTGATAATGAAGGCTAACAGGATAAACGCTAACAAGACAGCACAGACTGATAATGAAGGCTAACAGGATAAACGCTAACAAGACAGCACTGACCGATAATGAAGGCTAACAGGATAAACGCTAACAGGACAGCACTGACCGATAATAAAGGCTAACAGGATAAACGCTAACAAGACAGCACTGACTGATAATAAAGGCTAACAGGATAAACGCTAACAAGACAGCACTGACTGATAATAAAGGCTAACAGGATAAACGATGACAAGACAGCACTGACCGATAATAAAGGCTAACAGGATAAACGCTAACAAGACAGCACTGACCGATAATGAAGGCTAACAGGATAAACGCTAACAGGACAGCACTGACCGATAATAAAGGCTAACAGGATAAACGCTAACAGGACAGCACTGACCGATAATGAAGGCTAACAGGATAAACGATAACAGGACAGCACTGACCGATAATAAAGGCTAACAGGATAAACGCTAACAGGACAGCACTGACCGATAATAAAGGCTAACAGGATAAACGCTAACAAGACAGCACTGACCGATAATGAAGGCTAACAGGATAAACGCTAACAAGACAGCACTGACTGATAATGAAGGCTAACAGGATAAACGCTAACAAGACAGCACTGACTGATAATGAAGGCTAACAGGATAAACGCTAACAGGACAGCACTGACCGATAATGAAGGCTAACAGGATAAACGCTAACAGGACAGCACTGACCGATAATAAAGGCTAACAGGATAAACGCTAACAAGACAGCACTGACCGATAATGAAGGCTAACAGGATAAACGATAACAAGACAGCACTGACCGATAATGAAGGCTAACAGGATAAACGCTAACAAGACAGCACTGACCGATAATGAAGGCTAACAGGATAAACGATAACAAGACAGCACTGACTGATAATGAAGGCTAACAGGATAAACGCTAACAAGACAGCACTGACTGATAATGAAGGCTAACAGGATAAACGCTAACAAGACAGCACTGACTGATAATAAAGGCTAACAGGATAAACGATAACAAGACAGCACTGACTGATAATGAAGGCTAACAGGATAAACGCTAACAAGACAGCACTGACTGATAATGAAGGCTAACAGGATAAACGCTAACAAGACAGCACTGACTGATAATGAAGGCTAACAGGATAAACGATAACAAGACAGCACTGACTGATAATGAAGGCTAACAGGATAAACGCTAACAAGACAGCACTGACTGATAATGAAGGCTAACAGGATAAACGCTAACAAGACAGCACTGACTGATAATGAAGGCTAACAGAGATGGAACGATCGATCGGCAGTGTATCCGTATCGACGATCGGCAGATATTCCTCTGATTTCAGCTGATCTGATTCAGTAGTTTAGGGTTAAACTGCTGTGTGTGGATTACAGGTGAAACTGCTCGCTTACAGCAGCAGCAGAAGCCCCACTCTCTTCACTCAGGCCCGGTCCACACGAGGTTTTTGTCTCTGTTTTTGGCCCTCCGTTCACATGAAAACAGAGGTTTCCGAAAACGCCTTCCAAGGTGGAGATTTTTGAAAAGTCCGCTCCAGCGGAGCCGCGTGGACGCGGAAAACAAGGTTTCTGAAAACGCTGACGTCACACTGTCTGCGCATGTCTGCTTTTTTGTTTAGCATTAGCTTAGCGATCGGGAGGGGACTCTGTTCGGCGCAACAACAGCAAACTCCGGCCGCATATTACACCCAGCTGATCCAACTAATGAACCAACTGCCCTCTCTGACCCAACAGCGCAGAATTACCCAGAACCAGCTTTAAACTCTGTAACACGTTTTACCTGAGTAGCTGAGAGCGCTGATAATGGCGTGTTTAACTGTTCTACACACTACTCTATCAGTATGAGCTTTAACACCAACACCACCCTGGATACACTGACAGACCAGCTACACCAGCAAACTCAAAATACATCATTTACTGTTACTGGAGCTCCTCATCCATCCAGTTTCCTCCCCCATCTCTGGATTTTACAGCAGGTCAGTACTGTGGGTTATAGTGATTTGTTTATAGATTCTGATTAAGTTTATTATGCAGTGAAAAAATAAGATGTTTGGTGTTTGTTTCTCGTTGTTTAAGTAATTACATTAAGCCACATTAAGATTCATCCTTATAACAGGCTTCAGTGGAAAGAAAACCCACATTTAGCATTTTTACGTTAAGTGGTTCTTCAGTTAGCTGGGTTAGCTCTGTGGTTTTGGAGTAATACTAATGCTATACTGCTGTATCACTCAGCTCTCCTCAGCCAGGGCAGAGAGTTAGTTGATAAATTAGTTGTTAGTTGGATTAGGTGTGCTGTATGTAATCAATATAAACCAGTGACCTTAATTTACCTGAGCGTGAAGCCTGAAACAGGGACAGCACCTGGATTGGTTCTGTTCTCTCTGCAGTTTGTGGATTAATAACATGTTCACATCTTAATTTAATATAACTCTCACGTTACCGAACACAGCGGCGGTAACGGTACTGAAATGCGCTGTGTGCAGTTTTTTCTGATCCTCCTGTCCGGAGGTACAGCCCTTAACGCGAACGGAAAAAAATTGGTGGGACAATTAAAAAAAATAAGTAGTTGTTACTGAGGAGTGACGAGAAAACGTCCAAATGTCTAGAGAATTTTTGAGTGGTATGGCGTTTTCTTGTAGATGAAGATATGTTTAAAAACTGAGAGAAAAACCTCAGTTTTTAAAAATATCCGGCTTCGTGTGGACGGGGCCTTAGTCAGTGCTAGAGCCCAGCCACGGGTTACAGAGGCAACTCAGCCAGTCTGGAAAGTTTTTACAGTTTTCTTTGGTTCATCTGTTTAGGAAATAAAGGTTTTAACCCCACTAACCGGATAATACAGCTCTCTACAGTTCATCTTTCAGCCCAAGCAGCTAACAGCAGCAGTTTAGAGCAGCAGTCACGGAGTCACTGCTGGGATTACATTATAAACAGGTCAGTTAGCGCGCTGCTAACCTCAGGATGTTTATAACTACGGAGTTTAGAACACACCACGGCTGCAAGGTTAGACTGTTGAAGGCTACTGAAGACTATTAAAGGCTATTAAAAGGGTTATTGGAGCAGAAATCAGTACAGGCTGGTTAGATAAGTGATTCACGTCCTCGTCCCTCACTGCGGTGAAACTGCGACTAGCGCTGTCACAGTGATGTTTATTAACGTCATTAAAACAGATTTCGTTCTTTCCAACTAATTGTGAATTTTTATTTGTGAGTTTTTTTTTTCTGTTTAACACATCTGCACACACACACTCTGCGCGTGCGTGTGTGTGTGTGTGTGTGTGTGTAGCGGCACGTCACTGCTGCATGAACTCTGCGTGCACTACAGTTAATAACCGATAGATGTCGCTGTCTGACAGATTCTGCGAGAGAGAAGCACATCGCTCTCTATGTGTTATCAACATCTGCAAACATTATCACGATTAAAAAAATTATCATACGATAAGTCGATAAGAAAGTTATCGCAACAGTTCTACTAAAAACTAATTCCTGCTACTTTCAGTCCTAAGTAGTTTGTAGAACATGTATTTTTTTATTGTTAACCACTTTTTGCAAAGTTTAAAAAAATGCTGTGTGAGCATCAGCTGCATCTCCTTTTTTGGAATAACAGTAATACCTTATTGCTGCAATGCTAAAACATTTTGAAATCTCCAAACGAGGACAGTATTTTATAATTTTGACCTATCTTACATTTCTGCTGTGTCTCGGGCCAAAAAAAAACTAGTTCATTAATTTACGTGTATTAAACTGTCTCAGAAATTAATCAAAGCCACTAAAGACGGTCTGTGCTATAAGCAGTTAGCCTGTTAGCTAACGTTATCAGTCTGTGCTGTAGTGTTAGCGATTAACCTGTTAGCTAACATTACCAGTCTTTGCTGTGGTGCTAGTGGTTAACCTGTTAGATAATGTTATCGGTGTGTGACGTGCCATTAGCAAGTTAGCCTGTTAGCTTTCTCAGACACTAGTTTATCATCAGTACTCAGAATAGCTTGTCAAAAACAGCTGTTTTGAAATGTCAGATACTCATGGATCTGTCCTAGAGATCAGCTGAGCAAGTAAGTTAGAGAAACCAACACCATGGTAAAAAAGTCTGAATTAAACAAACTGAACTGATCATTTTTCCCAGGATTTGATGATATTGTAGCCACGTAACCACAGGACTTACGCAACTTACGCAAATCACTGCCCCTCGTTAACACCCAATATCACGGTAATATTGACATGGAATGACATTATGAAAAAGTGGATACAGTTCAACCCTGATCAATAACCAAGACTAAATATATGCATATGAGAAAACCCTACAAATTATTTAGCTGATTGGCCAAGGGCGTTATTGATCTGACTATGCCTTAAAGACGATTTGCTTTAAGACCAATTTATACTTCTTTTTTGAGTCAACGTGTTGTCCACAGCGTAGCCTGCGCGAGTTCCTTACACAGCAGTGTGCGTTTATACTTCTGAGGTTTTGTTTCTGCAACTTTGCATCGCTCTACAGTTTAAACTGGGAAAGCGGGAATGTGTGTGGGTCATGATGCTTGGAGGACCAATCACAGTTGTTGTTGCTTGCATCACGCAATGTATAGTTACATTCCGGTTAGGGGTAGGGCTGGGGCGGTATTGATTTTTTATAACCGCGGTAAAAAACTAACGCATAACCGCGATATTGCGGTTAACCGCGAGACCCCAAACCACCCCCCCCCCAAAAAAAAAAAAAAAAACACCACAAATTTATTGGTAACAAATCTTTATTCTTCAAACCATACAGCCTACATACAACCTCTACATAAACCATAAATACAGCATAACAAGTGAACATATGCTGCCTGTATAATTCGTCATTGTACAGCTAACCTGTCTTTTTCCGAGCAGACTTTTTGAAGGAGGAGCTTGTCCGCCTCCCCCTTCTCCATCCATAGATCTATTTTAGGGCTGGCCCGAATAGCGGTTTTGAGCTCAGGATATTCGGCAGTAATTGGTAGCGAATATTCTAATATTCGTTTAAAAAAAAAGACGAATTAATCCACAGCAAAATTTTCCACTGACCCCCGGCCCCGAAAAAAATATATTTCTCACCCCTTTCCTCGGGCCGTTCGGGCTCAAGGCTCAAGAAGTCTGTGTTAGGCGTCTGTTTTTTTTTATTCACACTCTTCTTATTTCTCATTAAATATCTACTAGATACAGATTATATCTGTACAGTATCATTTATTTCACTTCCCTCCTGAATATTTGGAGTGCATTATGTCTCCTTATGTTGTGTAGTTATGTAGTTTTCACCCCAGAATTTCTGCTGCCTCACACCAGGCTTCGGCTGCATCGCAGGGCAGGAGCGCAGCTGCGTTACGGCTATTTCGTTTGAATTGTGCAGTGCAGAGTATTACAGATTTTGTATTTTTGCACTTGGGCTATTAGCTCAATATTAAATATTTCGTTTGTTTATAAATTATTTTATATTCTTAAACCATGTTAAATTATATTCGATTGGAGGAAATTCATTCAGACATCATTTCTTTTTTGTCCCGTTACCGTTCCGCAAAAAAATCCTTCTTTTAATCCCGCATCAGCCCGCCACATACACAGTTTTGCCGCACCTGCCCCGCGGTCCTAAATAAATTTAATAAATTACATTTAGTGCTTAAAATAAAAAAAAAAATTATTAAAACCGCGCTGAATAGTGCGGTCACGTTTCTTACCACATTACAAAACAAAAAATCGGTGTGTGTGTGCGCGTGTCGGTCCATTCTCCGCTCCTTTTTTGTGCTTAGGGTTTTTTTGTTGCGTGCATGAGAATCACTGCGTGATTATTACAATTTTCTTAACTATTTATTAATGTGCTCCCACATCCTCTGGATTGATTAAACTCCTGTTCCCGCCAATAACAATTCAGTTCTGTCTGTGCCGCAAGATATCCTGACGGGACCCGCGTCATATTATATGTTGATTAAAATGTCGTGACGTTAAGAAATCGGCTCGCAAGAGACAACCGACCAAAAAAAAGACATTAGTTCCATTTTAAAATAATAGAAACCTGTCCTTTATGTTTGACAATTTTTGTTTCACTTTACGTGTCCTTACTCATCTGAAGTTTATTTATCTGAACTGAGTTTTATATGGTTATATTTGTAGCGGTTCTGAACTCAGTTCCGCGTGCTGTGAAAGAGACAAGGCGCAGCGCATTTTACCTCAGACTTGGTCAGATAACAACATTTCAGTAAAGATGGTGGTTATAGTTTTATATCATTGCTTTGCTGTTTGAACTACACTTCAACCAACCTTACTATTTTTACCAAGACTGAGGCGCAATGCCGCGCGTTCTCCGCGGTGCTCACGCAGAACAGCCAGCAGCCAGACAATGAATTAATATATTTTACTTTCTCAAAATGTGACCACGGAACACCTTACATGGCTCTATGGTTTACCTTGAGGTGGGTGAATTAGTTTGATGTGTTGGCGAGAGGTGCAGACACCACTTTCCGGCAAATCTTGCAGATGATTCTCTTCTGTTCTGAGTCTTTTTCTTCCTTTTTTCTCAACTTACTGAGCCTGCCCTGTAGCTTCCATTTCCGAGCCAATATTAGTGCTGCTAATCTTCACTCTCTTCAGCAGCATCAATGGAGACGAAGTGAGCAGGAGACTCCAGAGCTGTTCTGACCTCAATGAGTACCACGCACCGCGTTTTGCTTAACCCATTCGCTGCCGCGCCAGTGCAGCGGCAGCACAGATAAATAACAAAAAATTTTATATTCGATATTATGAATTTTGAGATCGTTTGACACCAATATCTATCGCGATCAAAATATATTTGATATATTGCACAGCCCTATAGTGTAGGACTTACACTTGACATATTAATACTGAATTCACCACAGTTGTGCTTATATGGAGCATTTTACTACCGCTCAAAACGCAGTCAATCAGATTTGACAGCCATAAAAAAATGCGGTAATGACGGTAATGAGCTCATCACCGCGGTGACGTCCCATAACCGCGGTATTGCGGTAATAAAATTATCGTCACAGCCCTAGTTAGGGGTGTCACAATTTCAATATTTCTCGAGCATCGAAGTCAAAAAGAGGATCGACGATGCCTCCCGCAAATGGTGCAGCACACTGTAGCTCAAAGAGCAGCTCTTTCTCCAGAGAATGTGGACATTCTCATCTTCTTAAAGAAAAACTTGAAGATATACAAATAACAGTTGTTTTGTCTAGCCTCAAATATGTTAATAGTTTTGGTACCTTAAGGAGCATCTTTCTCTCAGATAAAGTTAATAATATATCTTTATTAAAGAAAAAAACTTCTCATTCTCAGGGACCGAAAAATCTTAAAGTCTTATTTTTCATGTTTAACTGTTATAGTAGGATAGAGTTCAATTTGTTAAGGCTCTAATTGTTCTATTATTTTGTACATGACTGTCCCTGTATTTTTTTTATTTATTTTGTTATGTTGCACATTGCTGTTTTAATAGTGCACACTGCTGCTACCAAAAAAAAAACACTAGATGGCATTACAAATATATCTAAATAAATTATTTAAATGTAACCATTAGTGCCTAATGTGGTGTATTACAGATCACTTGTATCACTTTGCATCACTTATATCAAGCCCACCTTTTGAAATAAGATATTGTAAATTTGATGAATTAAACCAATGACTGAACATAGACTAATCTAAAACTGGCATAGACCTCTCTGCTGTAAAAAAAAGAAAAAAGAAAATCGAATCAAATTGAATCGTGACCCTACAATCGGAAAGAAATTTGAATCGAGGATTTAGAGTCGTGACACCCCTAATTCCTGTTGAGGTGCTTGTCAGGCTATGGCATATTCTACATGAGGAAATATCAAGACCACCTGGGAAACCCTAAAGACCCTTAGAACTACTACCCTAATGAATAGAAAATTAGATGCGTCACATTTGTTACACTTAGTTCTGCTGTACATTTAGTTCTGCGGTGCATTTAATGTTAAATGGTTGTGCAAATGTTGACATTTTAAGTTGAATCAACATAATGTCCACAAACTTCTGCCTTTTTAATTAGCATCTTATATTTCATCACCATACAATAAAAAAACGGTTGGATGGAGGGATGAAAAAGTGGTTTTACTTCCATTTTTCCTGTTTTACTGCTTTTTAATTTGGCACCAATTATTCACTATACCTGGGGGAATGTTTATGTTCTATAAGTGTTACTGTTTTAGTGTTTTTGAGATCAGATGTTTGATCAGATTGGTAGTGGTGGGTAACTTTCTTTATACTCAGCTTTACTACAGTGATGTAAGTTTATTGTTCATTGTTTTTCCAGTTTGAGCTACTTGTAGTAATTAAAGCTTTTTGTTTATAGTTGTATAGTTACTATATATTGAGATATATATTGAGAGAGAGGAAAGAAATTGTTTATTTTTTATCGGCATACGTGTTTTTTCCCCTCTTCCATACAATTTTAAGCATTGCGAATGTGAGCTATGGTTAAATGAACGCGGTTGAAACAATGTTGTCATATCAATATTGATTCACTTTTTAAAATCAACATCAAATCCAACGTTGGGTTCAACCATAACATTAACGTTGAAATGCCGGCTGGGTATGTTTTAGTGCAAGATTGCAATGAAAAACATGCTTATTACATAAATCTAAATATTCCTAACTCTTCTCTTCAACTGATTTCCATTATTTAGTATTACGTTTAAAAACTAAAATAAATTCACTAAATCCAAGGTAGCAAACTAGAAAAATAAATAAATTTTATACCCTAAATACATCAATCCTCTCACTGTAATGGTCAACAGGCAGAATACGGGTAAGGCTTTTTTGATTTACATAAAAAAATGTGCCAACAAAATTATTGCGCGAGTGCCCAAATTGGGTCATTGAGGTCTATCAGCATGAGAATTATTACAGACTCCAACAGGCTTATTCAGATGCTGGTGAAAACTGTCATTATCTGGAACAGAGATGTTCGGGCTGGTAGAAAAATGTCTGTCTGTCTGTCTATTCCCTGAATCTGGCTGACTGCCATTACACATTCTTTCAGATTCCCAACAATTACCCTGGTCACCTCATACACACAGCAGGTTTAGAGGTGACTGGCTGAAAAACTGAAAAAGAAATCTTTGGAAAAAATAAATATGACCAGAAAGTTTTGGAAATAGAAATTTGGAATAGAAATCTACAAATCTTTGTGTTTCAATTTATCGATGGGGAAATATCTAAAATATGTCATCTCAGAGTTAATTCAGTAATTTAGCCCAACACAATAAAGCTCTTAGGATCTGACACACATTTTATTTTTGAAGATTGTGTGTCATATAATCTGATTCGTAGAGCTCCGAGTGGTCCAGCGGAATAAGGAACTGCCACTGCTGGTTCGATTCCTGTTTATATAGCTTGCCATCGGCTAACGGAGCTCTAAGAGAGCACAATTTGCATTTTTTGGGTGGGTAGATGGCACTCTCTCCCCACATTACTCCAAAGGGTGATGTCTGCAGCATGAGGCGTCTGTGAGCTGATGTATCGGAACGAAGTCCGCCTTCCTCTGAGTGCACTGTGATGCCACTGGGCAATGCTGCGTTAGCAGCAGTTCGAAAAGAGGCTGACTTCACATGTATCGGAGGAGGCATGTGCTAGTCTTCACCCTCCTGGTGTTGGGGCATCACTAGTGATGGGGGAAGTCCGAATTAGTGCGTTGGGTGATTGTCTAAATTGGGAAGAAAATGGGATAAAAATTTGAACTAAAATTATATTAAACACCTACTATATAACATGAATTCTGATTATAGTTTTAGTTTATTTTTGTTCTATTTTGTCCATGTCTGCACTGATGTTTAAGAATCGTATGGTCATGAACATTTTCCTTGAAGGCATGTTAAATCATGAAAAAAATCATGGAAATGTACTGTATAATGTGGATGAACATTGTTAAAACACTGTATGGTGTTATAACAGCCTGCGCACGCTAAGCTAGAGGTCCTGTATAGGACAGCTGTGCATGCTAATCATGGCCGTGTGCCAAGTCTCCCACTAAGATCCCAATACCTGCAGCAGTCTGAAGGCCTTAGAAAACAGGAAGGAAGCAGAGTAATAATGTGGGCTCGTGCAGAAATGGTGTTGTAGCTGTGCGGAGCTGGTGATAATAAATGAGTAGGTTACACACCGCAGCTCATCGAGCTCATACTAGGCTGCTAATTCAGTGTAACGCTGGGACTGATTCAGCCGGAGCCGGTGTTGTGTCGGGTTCTGCTACACTGTCAAACCGTGATACCCTAGTGTTTCATGTTTAACTGTAAAAACAAATATTTTTTTAACAAACATGCTTTTGTAGTTGTATTATCTGGATAAACATATATAGGGCAATATAGGTAGTTAAAAACATTTAAAAAAAAACATTGCACCTGGACCCATCACAATCATCGTTTTATATATATATATACATATATATATATAAACGCTGATTGTACAATGTACAATGAAAAAAAAAACTAAATTATCAGGAAAAAACAGCTTTAACCCATGTCCAGAAAGTAAAAACGCATCCCAGGGTTTTGTACCAACTGCCAGGACGGGCCACATGCTGCGGCAGACCCGCTTAGACAGTTGGTACAAAACCCTGGGATGGATTTTTACTTTCTGGACCTGGGTTACCCACTTCTAGGAAAAAAACACATGAAAACAGTAAAAATTAGAGTAAAGGTTTGCGCATGCGCAGAGCCGCTAAGTAGCACATATCAATGGGTAGCACAACTTGACAGAACACCGGGCTGATACTAAAACACTGAGTGTGGCGGTTCGTCGCATAAAGACCCACAGCAGCACCTGAACCCCGGGCGGTCCGGAGCGCTGGAATGTGGAGTAAAGACCCCGCGGTGTGTTTTCTGTAGCAGGGAGAGGAGAGCGGAGAGGAGGAGGCACCTGCGGGGCTCCTGCTAGCGGAGCTAACCAACCCAACACCGCGGTCAACTCCAACAGCAGCGTCCTCTGATTTTTCTAGTAGAAATCTCCTGCATCGCACTTACTTCCTCAGCTGCTCCCTCATCGTCCCCGATACACAGTCTGTCCCAGCGGGGTCCTGTAATCCGAGAGCGCGGTGTTGTGGCGAGTCACTGCCCTGATGTTCCTCTCCTCCGCGGGGAAAACGCATCAGATTTCCCTGCAGTCTCCCCACGAGAGCTGCTCAGACGAGGCGGAGCTACTCAGAATTCCCTTCCCCCAAAAACCTCCAGTGAGGAGCGTAGCGGTGCAGCCAGCTCTCACCCACAGCACGATTCACAGCGCTGATAGATCAGCTACAGCAAATAAACCCGCAGCTCACACCGTAAAATCTCCCCACAGTCTCCCAGCGCTGTTCTCTCACTATCACACCATTTGCTTCATTATTAACTGGATTGCTAAGTCATTATTTTAAGACGTTAAGTCGTTATTTTAAGACGTTAAGTCGTTATTTTGACAGACTAAGCCTTATTTTGAGATGCTAAATCATTATTTTAAGACGCTAAGTCGAACACCTATAAAAACTATATATATATATATATATATATATATATATATATATATATATATATATTAGGGATGCAAAGGTTCCCGGTATTTTATCAAAGCGTTCGGTTCGGCCTGTTCGGTTCGATACACCCGGACGGCGGTATTTCGGTGCCGCACAACAGAGCGAACGCTCTCCCGCTGTAAAGCGAGTGTAGGTGGGTGCAGTGAGTGCACCTCACACCGTGAAGATCATTTAAGGGAAGAGTAAAGTTATTTTATTCTCTATTCTGTTTATTGTTTATGTAAAAACTAGGTTTGCAACACTGAATATTAATCAAGCAATTAACCATCATTTACACTGGATAGGGCCTCATTTACAATGCCGCTGAGCATTTACAGTTTAAAAGGTATAACATTTTTTTTTTTTTAATTAGAAATAAAAACTGACTTTTACAATAGACGAATAAAATATATATGTAAAATAGGAAAAAAATTAATCTTATGAAGAAAAATTAATAGTAGTGAAAATAAAGTAAAATAATAAGAAATTATAAAATTAATATTAATAAATTAAGAACATGGGAATCAATGGGGAAAAAAATAATATATATATATATAATATAATTATTTATATAAACTATTTTGATAAATAAAATAATACAAATAAATAAAATGAAAAAAAAAATAAGATATATAAAACAAAATCATTAAAAAAACAAATTTAAAACAATCACAGGCTTTCTGAATAAAAAGCCTGATAATAATAAAAGTTTCAGTTTCAATTAGTTTTAGTTTCAAAACATGGAAACGTCTCACCAAAACCTCAACCTATTATTTATATTTGACAATATTTGATTAACTTTTTCGCACTCAAACTGAGTTTTATATTATTTGTAGCATCGCACTGAATTCGGCTCCGCACTGCGAAATAGAGCGAGAGGCGCAGCGCATTTTGCCTGATGTCTCTCCTGGTTATATGACAGTGTTTATATTGAGTTTTATATCATGGTTTTGCTGTTTAAATTACACTTGATCCGACATTATTTATAAAAATTTTTTAAGAAAACAGAGGCAATTCTGCAAGCGCTGCCAAACTCCGCTACGAGTGCCTGCAGCTTTTTAGAGCACTGGATGAGATTTTAGTTAATTAATGAATATATTTTATATTTTAATAAATTTGCCCTGGTGATAAGAAACCAATGCTAACATATATCTTTACATAAAAATAAAAGTGAATTTCAGTTTAATAATAGCAAAGTGAAATAAAATAAATTTATGTTCAGTCAAAGTTCTTTTCTCTCTAGATTTTTTATTTCTAAAACTCCAGCATTTGAGTGAAAATAAGCATCTGTTTAAATTCTCAAACAGCAGAAAGGTCTAAATCTGCATTATTAAGTTACAGTTATTTAGTCTGTGTACCGAACATCAATATAAATCCTTATAACTCTCAGAAATAAATATAACTAATACTAACTTAAAGTTACAGTGCAGATTAAGTATATTAGATTTAATAGTTGATTGTTTTTTTCAATATTACTTCTCTTGGCGTGTCTCTCAACAAACATGCAACAACCAATCAGACTTTTTTCTGATTTTCCCAGGAGCAGCTCTGAAGGCAAACGCTGAAGATTTGAGGGTAAATTTAACAAAACTTTCTCAGCTGCCTGATCATGGCGAGTGAGCGTGAAATGGAGAAAATGACATTTGAAGAGGCGCCGTCATCTTATAAATCTGCTGTTTGGGACCATTTTGGCTTCAGATTTGAGTTTGATAATCAAAGCTAAAGACAGTCAGCAGATAAAGCACAGTGTGATATCAGTTGCCTGTTTTTGACTAATGGTGAGAATAAGTTTTCCTTATTGATTTGAATTCTACCGCTTCAACACCACATATACTAATACTGAGGGATTAATGAATGAAAAGCAGTACAGCTGTTTATTAACAATGTAAATGTACAATATGTCATTAAATGTAATTTTATATGCACAATGTTCCATCACTTATTTTCTCCAGTTAGTGTAATTCATTCATTTCATAAGTAGGAAATATCTTAAATAGAGGAGTAGCCTCCTACTTTAAGGAAAACTCGGCATTAGCCTGGCCGGAACTAATTTTACACAGTAAAATGTATATTCTAATTATTTAATATATAATAAACACATAAAATTAATATATTTTTTATAAAAGGTCTTTTTAAAAGGCAGATGTTCCAGTGAGATTTTAAATGACTTTCTCTGGCTTGTGTTGAGATTCTGTTGAGAAATCTTCTGCAGTCTTCACCTCACTGACCCCAGCTTTCGTCTGGCTAGAGAGTCCGGTTAGTTTGTGCAGGTTCCAGGTTTGTTCGGAATTTAAAAAATCTTTTACATTTTTTGAATACAGTTTAAAAGCATTTTCTGACAGATTCTCTATCTACTATAACTGTATGTCTGTAAACCCAACCATGAGATACTTGGTAGTAGACGTTTATGGATGGCGTCAAATTAGGGTCAAATGTTTAAAGAACCAAAAGTATAATCCATAACCACAAAATTTTATTTTGAAAACGATAGGACTATTGATATCAAGAATTTTAAAATCATGTTTCTAAACAGAATTTAATGTTGATTGGGGAGTTTAATATTCAGTTTTGTGTTTTAGCTTCATAAGAAATTTGTTTGATCTTTCAGTATTTTTTTGCTTAGCTGGGCTGTAATAGAACTTAAGTTTGATTAATATGATAAATTTAATGAATGCCAGTTATCCCCACCTACTACCAGAGCTTGATTTTGTATTTTACAAAAATAAACACGAGTTTATTATGTTCGTTAGTGTTCATTGTTTATATTTTGTATACAATTTTGTATTTTACAATAATAAACATAAAAAACATTTTCAGACAAGCTAAAAATAATAATAAAAATTAACTTATGTTCATTATTGTAAAATACAAAATTGTACACAAAATATAAACAATAAACATAGGAGTTGCTCTTCAAACAAGGTAAAAATAATTTTAAAAAAAGCAGCTCATGTTTATTTTTGTAAAATACAAAATTGAATACAAAATAAAGCTAGGGTAGTAGGTGGGAATAACTAACTGTATAATATAAATGAAACTTTAATAGGTTGTATCAAGAAATCAGCTCGGGCCAGACTATTTCCAGGTATTTCTTTAAGTAGAAGACTAAAACTCTTTATCTGTTGTGTATTTGTTTTGGCCCAAGATGAAAAAGTCCTTCAAAATCACACTGGAACATTGGCTTTATATTTATTTTTTGGTGCATTTTGACTTTGTATGCCATGTTACTAATTAATTTTACAGAGTAAAATCAGCTTGGGTCAGGCTAATTCTAGGTTTTTCTTAAAGTAGGTGACTAGAACTCTTCATCTAATGTGTATTTGTTCTGGCCCAAGAGAAATATAATGCGGGTTTCCCTTAAAGAAGGAGGCTATTTCTCTATTTAAGATATTTCCTACTTAGGAAATGAATGAATTACACTTACACAGCAAAACTGGATAAAATAAATTATGGAATATTGTGTATATAATATTACATTTAAAGACACATTGTATATTCACAGCTGTACTGCTTTCCTTCATTCTATCTGCTTCAGTGTTGATCTGTGAGGTGTTTAATATAAAATGAGGAACGCTCCCTTTAGTTCTCATTGCTTTAATGAAGCGGGAGCTGCGAATATCAACTTCAGCCTCGTGTGCTAAAATCACTATTACAAACTGTACAGCGGGCAGGACTTTCATTGTTTTTTACTTTAACCAGACATGGATATACTTTAGAGTAGTCAGAGGGGAAATGAGTTTTAGTGGGAGCCGTGATGCTCTTGAATGTATCCCGTCCAGGAGGGAAAAAAAACACTGCCCACCCACACTAAAAACTAATTGGCTGATTCACAGAGTCTTTGCATAGAACAAGCCAATCAGAACCCTCTCTGCATGGACTTCATGAATATGCACATGAGGAGAGTGCCTTTCTCTCTCTCTCTCTCACACAGGCAATAAGCCTTTTTCACGCAAGGAGGAGGGGTCAAGTTCTGGACGAGGTGATGGGTAAGCCTATTTCCGTTTAGGATGGATAGGATTATTATTCCTCTTTTTTTTTCGGACGATGTTGCTGAATTAGCGCCTTAGCTCTGTGATTACTTAACCTTCTAACATTTAAGCCTTCATTACACTGTTTGTTTATCTTATTGTTAAATAAAGCATATCATTTATCATACTAATATAGGTGCCTGCATTATTGTTTAGGATTTTGTGTGTTTAGTGTCCAATGTAGTAGCTAAGGAGATCCGTGTACGGGCTAGGTGCTACCGGTGTTGTGTCGAGTTACCCATATATACGCTTCCTACAACCACATGGACTTATTTTTTCGTTTTATGTCATCCTTTGTCTGAGTGATACAAAAATGTAAAATAGCAATAATAAGCATTAAAAATATTAAATATGTTTATCTAATCACATCTATTACCTTACCTTTACTTTTTGATGCAGTGAGTTAGTTAGCTAGCTTATCTAATTATCCTGTTGGAAGCATATTTATAAAAGTTTGCTTATTTTTGTATTTTTAAATACATATTAATTTGAAATATACATAAGGGTAGCACAACCGGACATAACACCGGTCCTTAAAGAAAAGACGAGGCTGAAGTTCTTAAGTGCTTCGTAAGTGAGGAACCACACAAGATATTGCATGGAGCGGTTCTGCTGGCTCGCGGTCACAGCACTGCAGTTCGCTAAACCATTTAAATTTCCCCAAATAGATTTACTACTTATTAATACACTCTGATGCTCTGCTGAGTTTTATAAAATCCACCAACACACCTTTTTAACAGCCGCTTGTGGTCATGGATGTTTCCTAGTCACATATGGATAAACAGAAATTTAAGTTTTAGAAAAATACACGTATGAAGCTAAACATACTATTTATCTTATTCTACTTTAACAAAAAGGTTCACCTAAGGTTGTGACCCACAAACCCAAAAGCAAAAATTGAATTATATATATATATATATATATATATATATATATATATATATATATATATATATATATATATATATATATATAATCTCAGAAAAGGCTGTTCTTTGTTTTTTAAATTAGAGGACAGTAGTAATGCTGCAAAAACTGTTATTTTAAGATCCTAAGTCGTTATTTTGAGATGCTAAGCCATTATTTAAGGATGCTAAGTCGTTATTCTGAGATGCTAAGCTGTTATTTTAAGATGCTAAATCATAATTTTAAGATGCTAAGTTGTTATTTTATATATGTTTTGCTGAAAGACACTTATTTTAGACAGCCCAGGCTTATTTAAATGCTCTCTGTACACACTTATCTGCATGTTATTTAACAGAAAGTTGTTAGTGTATTCCTCTGTAACTGAAATGGTGTTGAGCTGTATTGTCCTTGACCTAACAGTGATGAGAGGTGGTACATCAGAGCCTGATAGAGAATATGGGCCCTTATCAAATAATTTAGTGTAAGTGAAGTTAATCCTCAAATAAATATTTGTGATTTTTTTTTTTATTTTTAGATGTGTGATCTGACTCACTGATCTGCCAAGTGCAATTATGGCCAAATATATTTCCCCTCTTCTCTTCCTTCAAACATGAACTACTTATCCCAGAAATTGATTGCAGTTACAAGTGCTTTTGGTATTTACATTTATTTCTTTCAAGTGCACTTGCACACTAAAAAGAAAAAAAAAAGAAAGTCAGACAGAACTCCAGAAAAGGGTCAGACTGCTTCGGGTTGTATTTGTGGTGAGTAGCAGGTGCTGGCAGTGTTTCTGGGAGAAGTGGTTCACTTTCTAAAAGAAGTGCAGAACCTCTGAGAACATTGCCCATGGCTATGTGTACTATAGTAAAAAATCAAAAGCAAAGAAAACTGCTTGGCTTCTTTCCTTGATCAGGTTTTATATATTCTCATGGGTTATCCTGTAATAAATTTGCCAGTTTGTTGACTGAAGTGTGTAGTGACTTTAACACTCTTTATACTGTAATAACTACTGTTTGATGTTACAGGACCCTGAAGATGTAAACTGGACTAGTTTTAATGGCAGTCATTGTATGTTCTAAAGGATACTGGAATTTTTTCACATCACAGAAAGATTTTGCCATGTCCTGTTTGGCTTGATCTACACATTAAATCTAAGATATCCCAACATATCTCACAAAGTTCAGCACCTTAAACCAGAAATTGCTGTTCTTTAGTGAAATAAGTGTCAATATTTTACACTAACTTTCATTAAAAGTTAAAAAGGTTTTCATTTTCATTGGTTTGTGCATAAGTATATTTTGTTGTCACTACACAAAAAACATTCCACCTTGTCTTTTGAGTTAAGTTATGTAAACATTTTGCATAAAAAACATCTGCAAAACTGTATTATGTGTATCTGTTTTTAAAATAAAAAAGAAAGGCACACATACTCATTTAAAACAACCTAGAAAATAAACAAAACATGGGGTTTTTAGGTTTTACTCTTTTTTTTTGCTTCTGTCCCTAAAATGCTCTTTTTATTCAATGTAATGCGAGATTCATGTTTCAAATTGCTCCTAGTGCAGCTGTTTTTTACACCACTTGCTTTTCAAGTGTTACACTTTCAACATCTGATATGATTGATAATAATTTTGATTTGATTAATGATGATTTTTTTAGTTTTATTATTTAAATGAATCAAAAGTGATCTTTAAATTGTCAGGTAGAGAAAAAAACTGTTTGAGAAAGCTGATAACAGAAGCTGATAACTGCATAGATGTACACTCACTGACAAAAGAAAAAGCACCAAGATGGAAGTTGTTAGAATGAGATAAAGCTTTATGTGTATTAATGTAGCAATGATATACTAAAAAAAGAGAGGATGAATAAGTTAATTGGGAATTGTACAAGTGTTGTACAAAACTGTACAGTTGCATTTAGCCAGGATATAAGATTAAATACAGTTGGGCATATATGTATACAGGCACTGTATGGCAACTTGGAGCACATTTGTCCATAGATGTTGCAGCTGGGCCTGTAGATCCTGCGCACTCATAGGTTACCTAAGATGGCAACCCAGCTGGTCCAATCAATGATCAATGATCAATGATCTCTCTTAAAGAGGTATACTACCTAAGAGTAGCCCCTCAAAGTCTTTTTACAAGGCAGTGGAAGCACTTTTATGTTCTCTTGTGGTAAAATACAGTGTCTAATTACACAATCCAGCAATCATTTATTTACATATCTGTATCTGTCTGAGACATAACTGCATGCCACGTTTTACAGCAATCCAGGGGAAGTTATGTTATTTTTGTCAATGAGTGTATTAGAATGTTACTGTAATGAAAGAAGTGATATTAGGACTACTCACTTTATATAGTAGGGGACATTGTTGGGAGAAACAGAGCGTTCAAAAGGACTTTGAACAGAGGCTGTAATGAGAACACAAACAATTACTCCTGTAGTACATTGGTTTTGTGGCTACAGTATCAAAACGTAGTATGTCACAATTACCACATACCTTGTAAGAAATTTTGAGAATGAGGTCCTAAGTCTCTGTGGGCCTCTGTAAGATGTGTCAGATACCCTTCAATAGAAATCTAATCAAAGACATCAGCGAGATTTTAAGAATTCAGTAACTGTTGCAGGGAAAAAACATCAGTAGACACATGTTAAGGAAACTAAGCATATTTGGAACAGGCACATCACATTCAATCACGTGTAACACAGATGATTTTACAGAACATTCTAACTTTAGGTAATTCTTGTAATGATACCTACCTTACTTGCTATACTATCACTGAGGGTATTATTTTGTGTTACAACTGACAGTATGAAATGTATAAAAACAGAGGTGGTTCTATTATTTTCTGACACCAAAGTGACCCAAAAATATGTTTCCTAATCCAAATTAATTTTCTTCAAATAACTGTACTGTTCCCCCAAAATATAGCAGTATAATCTGTACCTGCAGCAGTCTCCATCGCGTATTGAGGTCATCAATTCTGTTCAGGTTGTCGTGTGAGAGCTGAATACCAGGACTTCTGAATGTAGAAGCAAGTGTGTTGACTTGGTTTACATATTCCTGAATGGGAGCTATCTCTTCCTGAAACGCCTGTTGAATTAGAAAAAGCTTAATTAGTTTAAAACCAAATACAATAAAAGTAACCTATCGCTATTAAACTCATCTATCATCCTTCATTTAAACTCAGAATACATCCAGCATCTGAGCATTATAACCACGGAAAATAAAAAATAGTGTATAAAAATAAAACTAGGAAAAAAACGAAGGGCTTCGAATCAGCAGAAAAAAACTATAATAATTCAACATTAAATAATAAACACAATGTGACAAGCTAAACCAAGCTTGTAAGGGATGTCCAGTAAACACACAGGCACCAATCACCTCTCAGTGCAAATCACTAATAATTGATATGACTTTAAATATATTGCTGGTGTGCTAGATAAACTAGTGTGTTGCATTTTTTTCAGTTAATGGGTAACAAGATATGATTTACACTAACAACAGGGCTGCCACAAAAATGTGCACTTTCAGATCTATTTAAACCAATTTAGACCAACCACACCGTGCAAGAGAGAGGGCCCTATTTAAGCGATCTATAGGGAAGCCATGCAGCGCTTAGCCTGATTTAGGGCGTCAGTGTGTCATCCTGCGCAGCTAGAAATGCACAAAAGGCTTGTACCAATGCTCTTAATTAATCACAGGTGTTTTAGGTGTAGCGTGAAATACAACAATCAGCACGTCACTCGACATTTCCTTTAAGAGCCAGGTCAGCTCTGACTTTGGCACATAGCTATTTGAGAAGCGCTTCTTTGCTTCTCAGCAGGGGAAACTGCTCTTTCATTCTGTTTATTGCTGATGTAAAATTTTGCACAGCTGGCAACAGGCATGCACTGTGGGTTTGTGCACTGCTGTGTCCATGTGTGTAACAAAGGGGTGTATACAAATTGGGGCAGCTGTTGACAATACACTGCAAGATAGCAATGAACATCTGACTATTGACTGTTGTCTTGGTCAGTGGCGCACCTGTGTTTTTTGTTGACAAGATAGCAATACACCAGAACGGTACCTAAATACACCTTAGTTCTTGCTATTTACACCTTTTCTATTTATACAACACAGACACAAGGTTTGAAAATAAGACTGTTGGCTAGGTGTGAAATAGGGCCCTGAGACACAGATTCTATAAATATAATGAACGATGAATGAAAGTGAATATTTCTTATGTTTAACACTGTAGAACATTTTGCATGTTCTACAGAGAAGAGAACTAAAGAGAACAATGACAATAAGTGTGATTTACTTTCTGCCATTAGAAATCAAGCCCTAGAAACAAAGAAAAATCAAATAGTGTACCTTAACAGTGTCCATTTGTTTGCTCAGGTTGTCAATAAGTATGTCTCCAACTGGATCCCATGAGTCCTTTATCATCTCAGCCTGCTGAAGCTTGAAATCTAACTGATCCTGTGCATCTTGAAGTTCCATCAGTCTCTCCAAAGCCAACTCCAGCTGTTGCTGCCAATCAACAGCAGCTATGCCCAGCTCCCTCCACTGTGTCGTCACATCTTCTGCCTCCTTGCGCAGAATGCGCTCCACATTTTGAACTCTTTCTTCTAAGAGGACATTAGGGGAACAAATAAACAGTAAAAAAAACTGACAACAAAGGAATTATTGTAAAAAATATGATGGATGAACCCTTACTGGACTAACATGCTTTTTAATTTTAACAAACAAAATACCCCAGTAATAATATATAAAATAGAACTAGACAGATACTGAACCTACCAGTTGCTATAGGGCAGTGGTGGATGAGTGGTTAGAGTATAAGGCTAAACCCCTAAACTCTCAGGATGCCCACCACTCTGGGCATGTGTGCTTTTTCAACCAGTTTTGAAAGAACATGTTTACATAAAAAAAATATATACAGCTAAAGCTCACAGATAAACGATTGTTAAGAAAGTAACAGTGCCAGAAGAAAGTCTGCCAACAGTTTACAATTTTATGTACGTCTGCGTCCATTTGAGCTTTAGTGTGATTAGATCGTCAGTCCTAAAATTATATAAAGAGGGCACAATAATACAAATGATGCAGAAACATTCTTCATTAATGCAGCAAAATAATCCAGCATTATGTATCTCGGTGTGTGAGCTGATCAATAAAATATTCATTTAAATGTAATTTGAGGAACTAGATAATTTAAAACAAGTAGGATATACAACTTCTATAAAAATGTATATAATATTACACAAAATATTATAAATGATAATACTTGAATCTAGAGTAGAACTGTATTTTAGCAAAAGTTGAAATATTTAAAAGGCAAAGATCATAAATAAATAAAGAGTGGGAAACCTTTTTTTTTTCATGAACATACCTCTCTGACCAGGCCTCTGTTTAGCTTCTTCACTCGGCATCTCTTTCAGGAAACTCTTCACACTCTCAAGAGCTCCACTGATCGATGGCTCTTTAGTGCTCAGCTCCCTCCTAAAGGCCTGTGACAAAATGCTAAGCAGTAGTTATTGGAAATCTCTGTAATGTTCATCAGACATAATGTTCAGTACTCAATGAGAATAAATAAACATATTAACATAAACTAATTCAATTAGGCCTCAGTGTTCTAAAAAATAATAAGTGTTAAATTAAATAATAATTAAATAATAGTGATAAATAATAATAATCATTTAAAATCAACGGTGGAAAGAAGTGGTAAACAAAAGGCTTTCCTAAACCTGCTACTGGGAACATTGATTATTTTTTCCTGAATTATAAAGCATTATATCTACATATGTACATATTGTAAAGCACTGTTCAAAAGCCTTTTATATTCAATGTAAAGTAAATCATTTTTGTTATTAAAATTAACTTGTATAACAATTATTTTAAATAATAAATAAAACAAATAAAATAAAAACAATAATGTTTGTTTTACGTATGTGCTAACAAATGCCCTTTATTTAATTAATTAGGTGAGCTGCCTCACTTTATTACTCTTTCAAACCACACATATTACTCCTTAAAATAAAAAGCAGAAAACATAGAAACAGACTGTTTTAACAAGATCTTTTTTAAGCCTTTGAAAAATAAGCATGGGTGTTTAACCTTATGTGTGATCAGCTGCTGATGCACAGTTGCTACATCCCCCCCCACTGGTTTCTGCTGGTCCAGCTCCTCCTTCTTAAACTGGAGCCAGTGAAGCAGCTCTTGCAAGGACATGTGAAAGTGCTTCCACTGCTCAATACTGGCATCCAAGTGAGGCCTGAGGAGGTAAAATAAAATCTTTTAAACATGAAATAAATACAACATATTGCTAAACGTATCCTGTGCTGGCCTGCATTGTGTTTGGAGATATAAGGTTTGGAAGGAGCTGCTCGGCCATGGTTTCCAGCAGCTTCGTTCCACTGTGTGAAAATACTACTGGCAGCTGGCTGTGGAACAGTAGTTTAGTAGTGGGGACACTTCATGACCGTTGCTGCATCCTATCATGGTACTTCGCTGGAGTTCACTGAGCTCTTGAGAGACACTGTATTTTTGTCTGTATTTTGAGGTACACTGTTATACAGGCTGCACACTGTCTACTTTACATTGTTTCAAAGTGTCATATCTTCAGTGTTGTCCCATGAAAAGATATCCCGTATTTTCTGGACTATAAGACGCACTGGCATTACCACTAGCCGCTAAATACAGCGCTAGCTCTTTTGCCGTTCAGAGGCAAGTATATTGGACTGTAGTCTGCGGGCACCCAGCCTTAGTGCTGGAGAAACTTTACTGAAAACCCTCACATGCTCATTTGACTTTAAAAGAAAAAAGATTTTTTTAAGAATTACAATTTTGTTTACTTAGGCACTTTCCCCGGCTTCCCCATTAGAGGGGAAGCGTGGCCACATCCTTGCTCACTTTAATGTAGGCATCCTTACTAGTGTCACTTAGTGTCTTATAATCCATTGCCCCCTGAAAATAGACATTCATTGATGGTGCGCCTTATAATTCGAAAAATACGGTAAAAGAATATTTTGAGAAATGTGAGGGATGTACTTACTTTTGTGAGATACTGATTGTGGGATTGTTTTACAGAACAATATTAGGATGGTTTTTAAAAGGGCTGTTGTGCAACACACACACAACGCAGAAGAGGACTAAATGATTATTACATTTGAGAATTATAACACTATATTAAACCAAGGATGCAGAGATATGAATTTACTCATAGGTAATAATAACAGTTTGTTGTTGCTTCCAATATTTATAAAGACTGCAAAATAAAAAATCTATAGTTCATTGCAATTCATTACATAAAGAAAGATGTGTTACTTTCAGAATATGGTCCTAAGGGGGTGCAAATCTTACAGACCATAATCAATAACACTGGCAATAAATCCTATTGATCCCATTTTTTGAAAGATAAAATGCAATGCACAGCTCGAAAGGTTATGTGTCATCAGTGACAAAGGCTCATCATGCTGAGGAACTAAGATACTATTAGAATGCCATTTAAAGTTAAAAATAATGTTCCTGTTTGCCTTTTTTATTTATCTTGGGTAACAGGACACTAAACAAAACTAACCGACAAGGTCAGAATTCAGGTATTTCGTAATAATGGTCCATGATGAAATTATGCTAAAATATATGATTTATTAACTGAAAAATGACTGTTCAATAGAAGAGTAACACAATCAGTTATCTCTTTAAAACATATGTAAAGCCACACTTTAAAGAGAACCAATGTGCTATATATTAATAATTTAACACAGTAGAATGAATGCATGTTATCACTTATAAAGATATGAGGCAAATAAAACACAAATAAAGAAATGAATAAATAAATAGGTCTTACCTGACACTAATGACTTTTTGGTTCAGTTCTTGCCATCTCTGTCCCATGTTGTGAAGTCGTTTCTGAAGCACTACTGCATTTTCTGTACCTTCCAGAGACGCCACTATACGCTGTCCATTTTCATCTAATGAATGGTAAGTGTCTGTGTGGGCATCAATCTCCCTCTGGAGGTCCTGTGGAGATCGTGAAGAGTTTCTCTTTAGAAAGCATTTTCTTTCCTGTAGTGTTTAATGTCGTAAAAAACTCTACAAAATACATACACAGACTCAAATTGCAAATAATATAGTCATCGCAAAAAGCCTTAATCATTTCATTTACTTTAGGGCCATATCACCCACCCATATCCATTATATACAGCTGAATCTTTTAGTTAATGGTTTCCCTGTAAAGTAAAAAATGTTTTTAGAAATAAAAAAACCCTTTCCTCAAAACTGACTTTTTCAAAGTTGTGTTTACTAAGATAAATATAATATTACATTTGGAAAACCTTTTTAAAAATAAAAAGCTTTAAAAATTTATGTTAAAGAACACAATTACTTTTATTCTTTAAACTGGTCATCATTATTTTTTTAATACATACATACATAAAAAAAATCTGTATGTAATTTTACAGTATCCAAATTAAATGACACAAACTAAAGCAGTAGAAAGAGAGAACAGTAAAGCTCCGACCTTAATGTGATATGTCTTCCTGTGTAACATTTCCACAGAGCGAGAGACTGATCAGATGAAAACAGTATGAGAAGACACTTGTTTTCGCTGACGTGTGTAAAGAGAATAGCAGACGGGCGGAGTGAGAGACAGTGAGCAGCGGGAAAAGGTATTTTACTGCCGTGTGTTTGGAGGCTATAGAAGGCAGTTGAAAAGGCACACTGGAGCTGTTGTTCCCGGGCAGTGTGGGCACTGCTGCTGGGGAACGGGTCAGTGCTGGTTTCTGAGAGAACAGTAGCTTCCCTTTAGGTCCCACAAGTTAGTCTGCCTCTTCATATTTAACTGTTTCTGTGTGCTGCTGCCAAATCACATATCTGCAATTCCAGTTAGTCCATGATGACCCACACAAAGAGCTTTTTAAAATTCCTCCTACTAACATGAAGATGTGGCTTATAATAAGCTACATTTGCTTAAATTCAGCTTTGCTGGGGTAAAATGGTAATAGGATTTTATGGACAAAAGTATTTTTATAACTTATTTTAGTAACCTACTGTTTAGTTACTAAATCTGTTTTATGTGTTTTATATTATGTTGCCTAAGTGTACTTTACAGTACTCATTTTATTTTTATCCCAAAGTGCATCAAACTAAGAAGCCTAAGAAAATGATATTTATATTGATTGAAGCTAGATTTACTATGATGTCTAACTGTTGTGCGACAGGGAGCTCAGCTCCTGAACTGATTTCTTGTATGTTCTTCTATCTGCATTCTGATATGCAGTTACCCTTTCTGACCTTTTTGACTTAAATGGGCAAATCTAAAGCCAGTGTACTCACCTGCCATTGCTCTAATACGCGGCGGGCTGTAGCTGGGTTCTCCAGAAGACGCTCTTTGTATGTGGCATCTTGCAGGACGTTGGCTGTAGTTTCTGCCTCAGTTAACCAATTCATAAACTTTTCCAGGTCAATCTGAAAGTGTTGAAGCTGCCGTAGTCTAGCCTCCAGGTCTGTCTCTGAATCCCCTACCCTACACACAAATCAATTTCACATAACTCATTATTCAGTTCAAACTCAACCTACTTCACATGTCCCAATACTCTGTATCAAATACTGATTTGAGTAGGCCTAGTTTCCTCCCACTTCAGAGTAGCGAACATTTGGATTTCATTAATGTCTAAAACTGTACAAAAGAAACACGTTTTTTCCAAAATAATCAAATGCATCACAATGACTGAAATATTATGTAATTACTATTGTTAAAGCCCAATTGCAAATATATGTCCATTTACTTTAATGCTTTATATTTTATTTTGGATACACTACATTGCATATTTTATGAATATAAAAAGCACTTTCAAATAATGATTTTATTTATTAAGGCGAAAAACTACCCAAAACAATCTGGGTCCATGTGAAAAAGTAAATTAACTGATTAATCACACTTTTTCTAAAGCTGAGTTCAATTTCACTACTAACCACAACGAGACCTGATTACTGCCAGACCTGTAGAATCAAGAAATCACTTAAATACAACCTTTCTGACAACATGAACCAGTTAAAGGTTCTTAAAAAGCAAGACATTAAGACATTATGAACCTTAATAACAGATGAGAAAGCAAAGTCATTGATCATCTATCAGTCTGGAAAATGTTACAAAGTCATTTCTAAAGCTTTGAGACTCCAGCAGACCTATTATTCAGAAATGGAGAAAACATGGAACGCTGGTGAACCTTCTTAGGAGTGACCAGCTTACCAAAATGTTCAAAAGGGCATGGACACTAATCCAGGAGGTCACAAAAGAACCCAGCACAACATTTAAATAACTGCAGGTCTCACTCACCTCAGTTAAGGTCAGTGGTAATGATTTAATAATAAGAAAGAGACTGGGTGAAAATGGTCTCTGTAGTTGAGTTCCAAGATAAAAAAAACACTGTTGACCAAAAAGAACACAACGACCCAACTCACATTTACCAACAATCATCTTAATGATCCCAGAACTTTGGGTAAATATTCTGTGGTCTGTAATGACAAAAGTGGAACTTTTAGGAAGGCGTGTTTCAGTGTAAAACTATCACATGATTTCAGAAAAAGAACATCATACTGGACGTAAAACATGGTGGTGGTAGTGTGATGGTCTGGGGCTTGAGGAACAGCTGAGAAACAGCTTCATTCCAGAAGCTGTAAGACTCTTAAACTCCACCTAAACAACACACTGCACTGTTTACAGAACACTTTACACTCAGACACTTTCATTTTTCACTTTCATGCTACTTCCCTACTCCTTTATAATATTATGTGTTTTTATCTTATCTATTATATTATTGTGTTTTTATTCTATTTTATTTTGTCTTTATATTTATGTGTTTTAAAAATGCTCTTTGGGTGTAAACTGGAATGTGAGAATACAATTTCGTTCCACCTCACGTACCTCATGTGATGTGAATTAAAATAAATTCTCCGTGAATCCTTGAGGTTTTGGAGTGGCCTGATTGAGATGCTGTGGAGGATCAGGCTGTTTATGCTGTAAATCCTCTAATGTGTCTGAATTAAAACAATTCTGTAAAGAAGAGTGGAGCAAAATTCCTCCACAGAGATGTGAATGACTCGTCGCCAGTTATTGGTAAAGCTCAACTGCAGTTGATGCCACCAAGATTGGCACAACCAAGCTAATAGGTTTATGAGCAAATACATTTTTACACAGGGCCAGGTTGGTTTGGATAGTTTTTTTTTTCTTTCATAAATAAAATTATCATTCAAAATGTGCTTTTTTCTATTTAATCAGGTTATCTTTGTCTGATATTAAAATTTGTTTGATAATCAGAAAAATATCAGACCAAAAATGACAAAAACGCAAGGTGTTTCCACACTCTCTGCTCGGGATTCCTCCCACAGTCCAAAGACGACACGTTCGCTCTAACTGGAACTTGATTGAAATTGCCCCTAGGTGTGAGTGTGTGGGTGACTGTGTCTGTCTGCCCTGCGATGGACTGGCAGTGTTTCCTGCCCAATGCCAGCTGGGATAGGCTCCAAACCCACAACCACCCCATTAAAAAGAATTTCAAAGACATTTTTTTTTTACTCCGAAGTCAAAAGTGTAGATACACTTCATTAGTATGTGGCACCATTTCTCTTAAACTGTATGACTTTGGTCAAACATTTTGGATATCCTTCCACAAGCTTCTGACAAAGACCAAGGACAACAACATGCCCTAAATCAAGCTGCTTGATCCATAATTGACCGATGCGCTATATATTGCTAAAATAGGGCCCAGAGTGTCATAACTCTTAATAAGATCCGGTTCACTCCTCATGTTTAAACAGTGCTTCGCTGGACTGCATGATTCAGCTCCTTCTATAAGATGTTTAATGAGATTTAGATCAGAGCTCACAGAAAGCCACTCAGAAGGATCCACTGCTTTGCTTTTAGACATTCTTGGATGTTTTTAGCTGTGTGTTTTGGGTCATTATCCTGTTGGAGGAGGGTTTACCTGTGACTAAGGCAAAGCTTTCTGACTATGGGCAGCACACCTAACTCCAGAACACCCTTATAGTCTTGAGATTTAATTTTAAGACACCCTGTGCCAGATGCAGCAAATCAGCCCTAAAATATAACCAAGTTTCTCCATGTTTTACAATGTTCTTTTCTTTGTCTGTTTCTTTTTTGTCTGTAAACATTAAGCTGATGAACAGATGGGACTTGCCAAATGGCTCCAGATTTGTTTCATCTTTCCAAAGGGAGGGTGGCTGCAGTCCTGTAGACCTTACATTTCTGAAATAGATTTGCAGCTGTAGAAACAAAAACATCAAGCTGCTTGGAGATGGTCCTATAGCCTTTACCTGTATCACTAATTTTCTATTTAATCTCCTGAGGCAGCTCTTTCCGTACACGTTTCACCATTTAAATATTGTAGGCAGACTGACTGACTACAAGTTTGAAGTCACTTGTTATATCAATTATAGGACACACCTTAGTTTACCATGTCCCTAGGGTATAATAATTGTGTTGAACCATAATTCAAAAGCAATACAGGACTTACTTTAATTGATTCTTACCATTTTTATCACTGTATTTCTATAATTACAGACTGTTTTCCTGTACCTGTTTCTTTATATACTTTATTACACTTCTTTTGCCCTGTTCTTCAATGCTCAGGACCCCACAGTACCACCACAGAGCAGCTATTATTGTTTGGCTGGTGGGTAATTCTCCGCACTGCAGTGACTCTGAAATGGTGGTGGTGAAATGTTAGTGTGTGTTGTGCTGCTATGATCGGATTAGATACTGAATGTAAGGTGAAAATGTAAAGTGGCTGCAAATTAATAAAAATTTACAAACTTAAAAACTATATCTTTAATCGATGTAAAATGTTATTTTCGTGTGCAAACTCTTGATACAGTTCACTGTGTTTTCTGGTGTGGTGTAGAAGACAAAGCCTGGACAAAGAACAGTTAAACCAAACGACGCGAGGAGGCGTGTTCTGGAATGTGGACAAGGCAGAACAAGCAGAAAAGGGCTATGTTTGTCTCTTCATTGTTGGTGGGGGAGGTAGGCAGACACTGCACATTTTGCACAGATTCACAGATTATATACAGATAATACCAATCCAGTAGCTATCAGTTTCTGAGAAACAATCCAGGAATTTAACATTTTTAACTGATGTTAAAAATCTGAGACCTCAAATTTTGACAAATTCCACTTTTTTGTTCTTGGCCATCGTCCAATCAGTCAAGTTTGCTAATGCTGACCTTACACCAAACGATTTTCAAGCGATTTCTCTGTCGCAGACAAATTTCCAGAGTCAGGATAGAACTACAGGAGTCTTGCTAGAGTGAAGACGTGGTCGTGTCATCTCAATCATTCAGTCTTTTTCTTGTCCTGCGTTCAGATAAAATCAACTGTGTTTAATATTATTGACTTGGCTCACGCAAATTGTGACGCAAACAATGTCAACAACCAATAGGAGAGAGAGCTACGGGAAGCTGCAACAAGATGAGACTCCGGTGATGGCTCGGAAACCACGGTTCTCCTGGAGTGAACAAAAGGAGGAGAAACTGGTGGAGCTGTTGAGTGAGCAAGAGTGTCTCTTTGACATGTCTTCCCATTTTTACATTTATATACAGTACTGTACAAAAGTTTCAGGCACCAAAGTAGGGGTGCACGATATTGGAAAAATTTGACATCACCTTGTTTTTTTTGTTTTTTTTTTCAAATAACTATAACCCACATTACTGCTGGTGCTGGTGTAGCTGGTCTGTCAGTGTATCCAGGGTGGTGTTGGTGTTAAAGCTCATACTGATAGAGTAGTGTGTAGAACAGTTAAACACGCCATTATCAGCGCTCTCAGCTACTCAGGTAAAACGTGTTACAGAGTTTAAAGCTGGTTCTGGGTAATTCTGCACTGTTGGGTCAGAGAGGGCAGTTAGATCATGAGTTAGATCAGCTGGGTGTAAATATACGCTGTAAACATACGAGTTCACTGGTGTTGCGGAAACAGTCCCCTCCAGATCTCTGAACTAGTGCGAAATAAAAAGCAGACATGCGCAGACTCGCTGTGTGACGTCAGCGTTTTCAGAAAGCTCAGTTTTCCCCGTCCGGGGTCTGAATGTAGCGGACCACACAGAAAGAGGGTGGGGCCGCTTCTGTCCTATATCCTGATTGGTTCAGTCCACTGTCTATATTGAAGATGGGAAAATGGGCCGCCCTGTCTAAATTGTGGGCTGGTCTCTTAGGGAAAAAAAAGGGAGGAAAAAAAAAATCCAAGAGCATCGGCCTCTGAGGACCAAGCAAACGCCCGGTACGCCAGATTACCAGTGCAGCCCTGCTTGAAGGTATGCAACAGCTTTCTGCACAGTTACAAACTCTAGGTGCTGCTGCTGCTGCTGTGTCTGTACCACCTCCTGTAACTCCTTCAAGCTATTTTTTTTCGGTTAGTAAACCAGATAAATTTGATGGATCTCCTGATTTGTGTAAAGGCTTCTAGCTACAGTGCTCGATTTTTTTTTGTAATTCTTCACCCAGTTCTGATAAGGTTCAGATGGCATTTATGGTATCACGTATGACTGATAAAGCGCTGGATTGGGCTACCGCTGTTTGGCCTACACTTTGATCTCTAGTTGATCTCTAAAATTCGTTGAGGCAGCCGCTCTGTAGCAAATTACGCACTTGAATTTCGTACTCCCGCAGCCAGCAGTGGTTGGAATGAACATTGTTGTCGGTCCTGCGTTTTCGTTTCTCAGTCCACAGCCCTTGTTTATTTCTTTGTTTATTCCCTTGTTTATTTCTTGTTCATGTTCCTTGTTTCTTTTCTCAGTTACCCTAGCCGTTTGTTTCTCCAAGTCTCTCGTTTGTTTTGGTTTGTTTCTTTGTTCCTTTGATTGTTGATTTGTTTATGGGTCAATGACGTATAAGGATTTTCAACATGCCAATTTTAAAACACAAAAAATAAGAGTATCTGTTGCAATTGTACATAAACTCATATTAAAATAATACCATTAACTTCAGCATACAGTATCAATAGTTAATATTTCAGCAACAGAAAATGGATACTTTATTTTAAATTTAATACAGTTACTGTTATTATAGGTTACACCATGTGATGAGTGGTCGCTCCAAATGAAAAAGTATTGTATCATTACTATTAAACTATTAAAAGAGATTAATAAACAATAAATTCAACAAAATAAATAAATACAAAAATAGAATTCCATACAAAACCAGAATTGTTTTCTAAATTCTTTTCCCAATTTCTCCCTAATTTACATGACCAATTACCCAACTCACTCATTCAGACTTCCTCTATCACTAGTGATTCCCCCCAACACCAGGAGGATGAAGACTAGCAGACGCCTCCTCCGATACATGTGAAGTCAGACTCCACCTCTTTTTAAACTGCTGCTGATGCAGCATTTTTTGAGTAGCATCACAGCGCTAGCGCTCGGAGGAAAGCGCAGCGACTTATGATACATCAGCTCACAGACGCAGCCTTGTGCGCTTTGTAAGTGCAGCGAACATTATGGCTTTGATAAGAACATTTACTTCTAGAATTGAATAAACAGGTTTGAGGGTGCATTGTGTCAGTACCTATGTAACTATGTTGGAGAAAGCTTTCTAAAAGTTACTAGATGTTCTCAATTGTTACAATAGTTTTTTTGCTTGTTTCTGGTTGCACTTTAACCACTAAGGGGGAACAAAATAAATACAAACTTATTTTAAACCTTTTCTTCATCATCATCTTATCATCTGTAGTTTAATTTTTTGTTTTTAAAATCGAATAAAACATATTTTTGGGTCCATATTGCCCAGCTCTACACCTCCCTATAGCTAATTTGTGCAGCATCTGAAGACAAAACCTGGTGAATTTAAAGGTGCCCCTAACAGTTGTTAATTTGCCTGGAATCTTTACATCATATTTCTGAACTCTCTCAATAGCAAGTAATAGTGGACCCTGATTTTTTGGCCAGCATCTCATACAAGTGTACTTGCTGCAGGATTAGAATTATGGCCAGCGGATTTTACTTTGCTTCACAGCGGCATCTGGTAAAATAGATTCACAGTTGTAAAGAAATACATAAAAGTTAAAAGACATGCTTACTATTTTTTTTGCATTTTTATAATTATATTTTACAAAGATTAAACATTATCTGTAGTTTGTCTGATGTTTCAGTCAGAATTTACAGGCAGAGAATTGGCCACCTAAACAAAATAAGCAAACTTCCCACAAAAGGTCACTATTACATTTATAATCAAAATATATATTTGTAAAAATAACTTAATATTCATTCTTTTTTTGAGGTCATACCACATGATATCCAAATGTGGCAACTACACACCAGCTGTTAAAAATGTTATTTTTTATCAAATTTGAGAGAGAGTTACAAACTTTCAGGGCACAGATATTGAGACAGTGAGGTCCTACAAGTACCTGGGTGTCCACCTTAACAATAAGCTGGACTGGACTGACAACACGCTGCTCTCTACAGGAAAGGTCAACACACCGCGCTCAAACTAAACACTAGTTTACTATCTCAGGACTTCATACAAACCTACATACTACTCAATATAGCTGTGATGCTCACCGTGTGCAATATCCATCTCACTACTGTGATCCCCTTATCACCCTTTGTGCAATATATTTAACGTGCAATATTTTTCTCGCCTTTTTATCTACTATTTATTATAATTTAAGTACCTTTTATATATTTCCTGTAATTGTTTTTTTGTATATATATATTTATCATTATTTGTTAATATTTTTCCTGACCTGTTTCTCTGTGCTTTCTTCTGTACTGCTGTAACATTGTGAATTTCCCCATTGTGGGATTAATAAAGGATTATCTTATTTTATCTTATCTTATCTTAACTTGCTTGCAGCTTCCACAGGTCCCTGGCAAACTCGTAAATGATGCAACTTCCTGTATTTAAATTGGTTTTAACATAAAGGTCCCAAAGTAGTAGTTTCTTGATGGTTGCACTGAAATAAAATTTCAAATGCTTTGCAGTTTTTTTACAGAACTAAAAACACTTTGAAAATCATGCTGAAAATGGCAAAAAAATTAAATATATAGGTTAAGAGTAATTTCAAAGAAGTTTTCAAAACAATAGTCATGGTGGGACGGTAGCACCACATGATTTTTTAACACTTTAAATAACCAACATTTTCTGATGAAAATGTCCGTGACAGTGAACAGCGGGAGCAAAAAATGTGCAGGACTCAGGACCTGCAGGAAGATGGTTAGACACCAGTGGTGGATTTAGAAATCCTAGTTTAAGTGAACTTACCGTTTTTTGATGTTGGCCCAACCCATGTTCATGCTCTCAGTCAGCTGTTTAACCTTGCTTGTGTCATCATCTGCATAATGAGTCAGAAGGTTATTTGCCAGCCCGTTGGTGATATCTACTTGAGCTTGCCACTGTTGTATATTCTTGCCAAGTTTCTGCAAATTCAACAAATTTAAAATAATTAAATGGCAATCAACACTGGTGCATTTGTAGTTAAAAATATAGGTGTATTTATTTTAAAACCGTGAATCATTTCTTAATCCATTTATTTAATTTTGTGTTTCTGTATAAAATGTCTAAAGGTATGGTTCACACTAACCCCCCATTGTTTAAAACTTTCCGTTTACTTATTAAAAAACACCCTTGCCCATTAACTCTTAAAGAAGTCACAGTGGTTTACTTTCTGTTTCTAGCCTAAACTGTGGATTGTATTTTTTTGGTGTGTAATTATTGTAAGCGATATAAATCATACATTGCTTTATTTAATCTGAACAAAAGAGCATGTGTGATAATTACACAAAATCTTTTTTTTACATTGTAAGTTCATATTAGAAGTCTCTGAAGCTCAGCTTTGTTTTAGATCTAAAGAAACTTTAATTTAAACAGACACAGCACAATCACGCTTTCATCAAAGCTAGAAAAAACACAAAATCTAAGATAAATGGCAGCACCTTTAGCCCAGCTTAACACTAGTAGTCTTAGTTTTAGCAGTGAAGAGAAGAATTCGAGGTCTGACAGGTGAAGTGCAGTAAAAAAGGTTAAAAACAGCTTGTCTGGGACATGCAGCACTGCTACTAGCCTAAAAATAGGGGTGTTCTAAAACTTTTTCCCAGTAGTACATATTCCCTGAAGAACACACACACACACACACAAAGTCACAAATACATATTTTAAACATTTCTCTAAAAAGTTCCATTTGACATCCATACTGAGTACCTTGAAATCATCAGCACTTTGAGAGGCTTCCAGGATTTCACTGGCTTGTTTAATCAGAGGTTCCACTCTTTTTCTGGCATCTAGCCAATCACTGGAGTCTTTATACATTTTCTGTAGTTGAAGAAGCCGCTCCATCATTTTGGTGTGTGAGTCTTCCCAGTGAGCTTGTAAGTTCTCAACTTTATTGTGATTTAACATAAAAAACAAAAACAAAATAGGTGGAGTGGATGTCTTAATTTCTTGAATGTTTCAGATCATCAAACTAATTTAAATATGAATAAAAGACAACACAAGTAAACACAAAATGCAGTTTTTAAATTGAGGTTTTCATTATTATTAGAGAGAAAAATACTCCAGACCTACATGGCCCTGTGTGAAAAGTGTTTGCCCACAAGTTAAAACACACCGTCACTGTGGTTTAATTTCTCTAGTCACACCCAGACCTGATTTCTCAACCAAAAAATCACTTAAACAAGACCTTCCTGACAAAGTGAAGTAGAACAAACATTAAATATTTCAAAGCTAGACATCATGCCAACATCCAAAGTAATGTAACAGATCTATCAGTCTGGAAAAGGTTATAAAGCCATTTCTAAATTGAATTGCAGTGAGAGCCATTATCTTAATGACGATAAAGTAGAATAAAATTACCCCAAGAGTGCATTAACGACTCATCCAAGAGGTTATAAGAGACCCCACAACAACATCCAAAGAACTGTAGGCCTCACTTGCCTCGGTTAAGGTCAGCCTTCATGACTCCACCATAAGAAAAATGGCAGAGTGCCAAGATAAAAACCACAGCTGAGCATTAAGGCTTTAAGGCAATAAGGATTAAAGGTGTCCTTCCACTAAAATTCACTTTTTCTTGTTGTTTGTGAAATACAGTCGGTCTCTCTGAGTTGTTTATGATGCTGCACATGAAACTCTTCCTCAAACTCCATCGTCTGCAGTAACTCGTAAAGAAAATATTCAGAAAAACGAGTCGATCAGGAAAAGCACCGTGTCTACATCAACCCATCAATTAGTATTCATGACCCCGCCCACCTCGGCTCGGGACCGCCCACAGACAGAGCTGAAGCCGGGCAGCCAAGCGTCTTGTGAGATAGGAGATAACTAACAGCGCTAGGAACAGCATGCAGTTCATTCCTGTGTTATTTGTGCGAATAACACATCAGTGTTTATATACTTTACCCAGTAATTCAGAGCTAAGAAACTAATGGTTAGAATTAGTCTATGAAGGACCCCACACCACCAGCCAATTACAATTAAGATAGGTAGATGTATGTTTAGAACAGTTCTGTTTACACTAGTTAAAAATAAAAATCCACCCCGGGTTTTGTTCCAGCTTCCTGGGTGGCTTTTTACTTTCTGGACCTGAACTACCAACATCTGTGTGTAACTATAGGTTTACATAGGATCTCCTAATTAATAAAACAGGTACTAATTACTAAAACAGGTACTACCAGATATAATTAAACCTCTGTTAATGATAGTAAACTCATCGCTCACCCTGGGCCATGTACCCAAAGCCTTTAAAACAGCTGTAATTAAACCTCTGATCAAGAAACCAAATCTTGATCCTACTGTACTGTCTAACTATAGACCTATTTCAAACTTACCCTTTATTTCTACGATTTTAGAAAAAGCTGTAGCCCAACAACTTTGCTCTTACCTGCAAAGAAACCAAATCTATGAAAAATTTCAATCTGGATTTAGGCCTTATCATAGCACTGAGACAGCTTTAGTTAGAATAACAAATGATCTACTTATAGCCGCCGACCAAGGCTGTGTTTCCCTACTCGTACTTCTCGATCTGAGCGCAGCCTTTGATACAATAGATCATACTATCCTTTTAGAAAGACTAGAGAACATGGTCGGTGTAACCGGAACTGCCTTAGCATGGTTTAAATCGTACTTAACCGATCGCTATCAGTTTGTGAGGATAAATGATATGTCTTCCAGTTATACCAAGGTAAGATATGGAATTCCACAAGGCTCTATATTAGGACCGTTATTATTCACATTATATATGCTCCCACTGGGTAAAGTTATTAGAAAACATGATGTGAATTTTCATTGTTATGCGGATGACACGTGAAATTGTGGATGTCGCACAACTTCCTGCTATTAAATAGTGAAAAAACAGAAGTTCTTCTATTAGGCCCAAAAGCTGCTAGAAATAAATTATCAGACTTAATGCTAAATCTGGTCGACTTCTCCGTCACCCCTGGTTCAGCAGCTAAAAAGGAGTTATTATAGATTCAGATCTAGCATTCGATAAACACATGTCTAATGTTACTAGAACAGCTTTTCTACACCTCCGTAACATCGCCAAGCTAAGAAATGCCCTATCACTGCATGACGCAGAAAAATTAGTCCATGCCTTCATTACCTCAAGGCTAGATTATTGTAATGCGCTACTGTCTGGATGTTCCGGCAGTAACTTAAATAAACTTCAGCTAGTTCAAAATGCTGCAGCCAGGGTCCTTACTAAAACTAGAAAATTTGACCATATTAGTCCAGTCCTGTCAGCACTGCACTGGCTTCCAGTCAAATTCCGCATAGACTATAAAATTCTCCTGTTAGCGTATAAAGCCCTACACGGACTCGCTCCTGAGTATTTACAAGACCTCATCTCCTGTTATGAACCACCGCGATTACTTAGATCTCAGGGTGCTGGTTTCCTAGTAGTTCCTAAAATTCAGAGGAGCTCTGCAGGAGGAAGAGCTTTCTCTTATAAAGCGCCTCAACTCTGGAATAATCTCCCCGAATATGTTCGGGACTCAGACACAGTCTCAATCTTTAAGTCTAGACTGAAAACTTACTTGTTTAGTTTAGCTTTTGGTAATTAATGTTTTTTCCTTTAGATAAGGCTGCAGATTCAGGGGTTCATGGACAGAGGGAATTGTGGGTAAACTGAGATGCTGGTGCTGTTGTTCTCCCACTGCACACGGTCACTCAGGTTTGTGGACGGTGGAGTGGGTGGATGCCGGTGTTTCAGGGAGCCTCCATGTCTATGTTACCTTCTGGCTCTCTGCCTTTAGTTAGGCTGTTTTATTCAGTTCTGCCGGAGTCATTTGCCACACTCTGATAATGTTTTATATTCTCTGTTTTACATAAATCCAGTTAAATCTAATTCCATCTCTCTGCTCCTCCGAGTTACTGACTGCCCACCTGTCTGACCCGATACCGATGTTGGACCCTCAGGCTCTCGCGTCTCCTGTCCGGCCAGACTGATGGAAGTTTCTGAAGTCAGCTCTTCTCCACCACCACCACAGATCAGCTGCTCATCGACCATCTTACTCTCCACTACAGATTACATCCAAGCCATTAGTGGTGCTGCTATACTCCTGAATATATAAAACCTATATGGATGTATGAAAGACTTTTTAAATTAATTTAAAAGCTGTTTGACCAGTGGTAGGATGGTCCCCCTTAAATGTGAGTCTTGGTCCTCCCAGTGTTTCTTCCTCCTCCTGCAGCTCTGAGGGAGTTTTTCACTGGGGGTTCTGTATTCTGTATTTTCTATGTGTAATGTTTTGCCTGATTCTTTGTCCTGTAATCATGTTTCTGTAAAGCTGCTTTGTGCCAACACCAGTTGTAAAAAGCGCTATACAAATAAATTTGATTTGATTAGATTTGATTTCCGGTGGATTTTGTGTTTTACAGAGAATCAGAGTAGGTCATTGGCTGAACTGCACTTCAGGGAGGGCATTACACATGTTCCAAAGACTGTTATTCGTGAAAAATGTCTTTAAAAAGTTTCTAACTTTTGCTAGTCTTACTGTCTCCTGGTGTCTGTGTGATGGTCTGGGGTCGTTTGCTGTGATAAATGGAACCATTAATTCCGCTGTCTACCAAAAGATCCTGAAGGAGAATATCCCACAGCCTGTTTGTGACCTCAAGCTGAAACAAACTTGGGTTCTGCAGCAGGAAAATGATCCAAAACACACCAGCAAGTCCAGCTCTGAATGGCTGAAGAAAAGTCCTGACCTGAATCGTATTGAGATGCTGTAAAATCACCTTAAAGGCATGTTGGAAAACCCTCCCATGTGGCTGAATTACAACAATTCTATAAATTTGCAGTTGTTGCTGCTGAGAGTGGCCCAACCAGTTATTATGTTTAGGGGCAAACACTTTTTCACAAAGGGTCACGTAGGTTAGAGTGATAAACATGCAAACACTTTTTCACACTACAGTACATATAATTGTGGTCAAACTATTCAAGCTTACTGATACAGTAAGACAATAACACTACAAAATTAAATAAATTATCACAGAAAACACAGACTTACTCTGATCTGTGATAGTAGCGCGTGTCTGAGGATTGTTGGTTTTGTTTTTTAGGTTCTGCGCTGCAGTGATTTGTTTATTCAGCTGGGGACATCTTTGCTCCATTTCCTGCAGTGAGGACTGCAATAACAATCAGTGTGACATAGAATCATATAACCACTCATAAAGGATGAGTAAACACATTTCTCTACTGTCATATAGGTTAATACGTTACACATTGATTTGTAAAAATGGAGATACAAGGTTTATGCATGAGGGCAACAATCCACCATCAGGTCTCTGAATTTGATTGACTAGTTTTGATCTCAAGCTACGGCATGATGTACTGTCACTCTAGTCTGAAAGTACTAAAATAAATGTCAAAAGCATCACGTCTAACGGCTACCCCCATGTCCTTCACTGACCTTGAGTTTTGTTGTCACGTCACTGATCTCATCCAAATCTCCTACTAACACTCTCTGAGACAGAAGCATGTGATCCAGCAGAGACAGCCAGTTGTTAAGTTCTGCCCAGGATTTATTAAAATGATCAAGTGCTGAGGCATCTCCTGGGGCACTGCCTGTTAAACCTGCAGAACAACACATTGTTAATCATTTCAGCTCTGTTATGTTATGAATGTTATGATCATCATTATTTATAAATATTTCTGAAACCTTACCGGCAACTTGGCACTTATTTTTCCATTCCTTAAGTATCATGTTAATGGCTATCCAATCTACATTAAGAGCATCAAATTGTCCCTGAATGACAATAGATAAATATCAGAGTGTGCAAATGATAACATTTATGGTCTCATATCATATATAGAATTTGACCTTGAACTCTTTAAAAATGTGGAAGTACATTTTGTAATAACACACCCTTTCAGGCTGGACTGGTGGTTTCTCTTTAGCTAAAACTGCTTCCACCTCTGGCTTCTTGGACTGAACGTCATCATCAACCTACATCAACAAAACAATACAAAACATAATAATAAAAAATCACAATACCAATGTAAAAATAAATGGGTCACTCCTGTGAGATCTCATTGCCTGTTTACTATCAGTCACAATAACTTCACAGGGTCCTGGACTGAAAACGTACTTGATTAGTTTAGCTTTGGGTTGATTATCTATCCCTTAGATAAAGGCTGCAGGTCCAGAGGTTTGTGGATAATTGTGGTAAACTGAAATGCTGGTGTCGTCACTCTACCACTTGTACATGAACATTAAACTTAGATAGAATACCTTATGGTCAACATCTCCAGGTGACTGTTCCAGCTGATACCTAGTTGTGGACGCCCAGGTGGAAAGCTTGAAGAGTTGCTCCTGGTATAAATTTAAATTTCTCAGCAGATCTTCGATCTGTCGCTGCTTCTCAGGCAGATCAGAAGAAACCTTCAAACCATGGATGGATAAAAGAGACATATTAGTTTTAAACACGTACAAAAACCCAAGCAAGATCTAGAAAAACTAAAAGCTGTATGGCAGTAGTTACCTTAGCCCATCGCATATTTATAACCCTTAAATGGTTCTCCAGTGGTTTGCTTTTATCAGCAGGGAGGGATGAACCTTTGGTGTTCATTTTCTGTAAGGTCTGCTTTCTACTTGGCAAGTCTGTTACCTGAGCCTGAAGGTGTCAGACACACACAAACACGCACACACACATACACATACATTTGTATAACACATCTGTGTAAACATAAGTTATATTCTGTTTGTTAATAGTAACACAAAGGGTATTACCTGCACTTTTTCTAAGGCGGTGGTGAGCTGCTCTCGATGGTCTGGTTGTACAGGCAAAGCAGCGACATCCTCTGCTTTATCCAGCCAAGCCTGAAACTCTCTCACATCTTCATGAAGCTCAGCAACTACAATGTTTGCCCCTGCAGATCTATGATATTTTAAGGTGTGGTAAGAAGAGCAACGGGCAATGTGCCCAGTTAAATCCATAATGTTAAACTCACATTGTGAAAAAATAGATTTTTCTTAATAAAACTCATGAGCAATTTCAACTCTCAGTTCTGAATTCTGGCATTATCATTTTGGAATATGTCTGTGTCATCAGGGAAGAATAATCTGCTCTATATTCAGTATATTCAGGTAGAGTCAGCTGACCTCTTTCTTTCAGCACATACTGTTGCTGAACCTAAACCTGCAGAACAACTGCAGCATCAACCAACCAACACATCATTTTTTTTTGCCGGGGAGTGTACTTTGGGCTGCAATTTTAATAAGAAAATACACTGCAGTTTTGGCAGCTTTTCGTGCTTTCCTGTTTAAACTAAAGTTGGCCTGGCCTTGTTACTTTACCCCCAGTAACACTCACAATTACAGCCACATTGTAATTTACAAGAGTAATTTGAAATGAACACCGTCATGTCACTGTCATTTTCAAACAAAATACCCCCAAAATACTAGTCTTTAGTAAACAACAAGAAATATAGTTATGATTAACATAAAGTATCTTACTGTAAAGCTCATTTTAAATAAGATTAGAATATATTACATTCTCTTGGGAGTTGCCTTACACTTACATAATAATACTTACCTTCTTCTGATTTCAGTCAGCTGCTTGAACACTTTGGCCCAGCGAGTATTAACTGAACCAAGCAGCTGTTTAATGTGATCTCCATCTTCTTTTCTACTCTGCAGAACCAGGTGTTGACCCAGAACATTTAGCCCTTTGACTGCTGCCTCCTGCTTCTCCAAATCTTCCTGCAGATCCTGGGAGTATTTTAAATATATGCAGATCAAAAGGGATGTATCGAGGAGGAAACGCTGAAAGAGATTTGTGCAACTTACATGAAACTTATAAAACTGTGATCCATGATTACCTTGATTTCTCTTCTGCTCAGCTCTGGGTTTTCTTCATGCAGTGCTAATGATTTCTCTGCAAGAGTCAACCAGTCTTGAAGAGCGTTTATATCATTGCTAAATGTCTTGCATTTGTCAAAATGTCTGTGATAAAAGACAAATAAAAGCAACAATATTCCAGGTTGGAAAGCCAAGGTCAGCCATGATACACATGCTAAAATAAATGGTATTTAAATATTTAATTAATTGTAATACTGATTAAAGGTCTTATCGCCCAGCACTAGTAGAAAAACTGATCACTTCAAATTAAAAATTGTTTCACTCTTTTGTCTGTACAGCATGTATATATAGTAATGTAAAACACAGAACAGAGAAATTGTAAATTGAATAAATAAGTGGAGCACACATGGCATTCAACAATTATGTATTAGTTTTCTATTTGTGGAACCCACATGCATTATTAAACAAAGGGGGAAGCACTTTTCCCAGACTCTGGTTAAATATGTTCCCCCTGTGTTTTCATGTAAAAGTAGTGCAGTTAGTGTTAAAGTTACTCAGTGAAAGGGTAACAGATATATAGTTTATCAGCATCATTACTGTTCTTTAAATCCACTCCAGTGGAGTATTCTGCTGTAAACAACTGTATGTATAAAACTATAATATAAAACATTAGTACTGCAAATTAAGAAGTACATGCACTAGAACCTTAATAAAGAGGGGAACAACAAGGTGTAATTTTAGTAGCAAAGTTCATATAAAATAATACCACAGACTTACTGCTGTGCCATGTAATGTAGTTTATTTATATCAGCAATAAATATTTCAAACATTATACATGTATTTATCCAATTTAGTGATTGTGGTGAGACTAGACAAACCCAATAAACCATATTTACTGGAGTCAGAAAATAAGCTTTAAATAAGCTTTAAATAACCGGTACGGCTAAATCCACTAGATCAGCTGAACTGCACGGAGTGAAATCTAGTTACTGTATGTTTTTAATGAGCCTTTAAACCTATTCTGACTATTTTTTTTAATACTTTAAAGTATGAAATGACATGGAAACTATTTTACAACAGAAGTAAAAAGTCGCAGACGCGAAATATCCGGAAAAAAGAGCTCAAACGAGAACAAATGGATCTATCTGAGCTGCGCTGTGCTACAACATGCGCAGTGAAGGGGAACAGGGGGACTGAATTCACCGCAACACCGGCGCGGAGCTGCTGTGTGTCCTGACGCGCGAGCAACCAATCCTGCTTTAGAGCGAGGATAGGACCGCCTACCTAATTACCATACAAATGCTGAAATAAATAAATGAAGAAATGTGGAAATAAATACATAAAGAAAGTTTAAATAAATAAATAAATAAATGTTTAAATAAATAAATAAATGAAAGCATATATATATATATATATATATATATACTGTATATATATATATATATATAAATCAATAAATAAGAAATGTATTTATTATGTATTTATTTACCTATACAATTATTTATGCGTGTATTTATTTATTTACATACAGTGCTGCTTGAAAGTTTGTGAACCACCCAAACATGGTCATTGTTTTCTAAAGAAAAAGTATAAAAAGCATATGAAATTAACATCCAAATGCCAAATTGTAAAGCAGACCTTCCAAATACGGGACAAAAAGAAAAAAATATATATATTTTCATTATTTATTCAACAAAAGTATTTTATCTCTCAAAAAAAGGAAAATCTGCCAAGTGCAAAAGTATGTGAACTCTGTTAGTTAGTAGCTTGTGGCACCTCCTTTTGCAGCCATTACTTCAACCAAGCGTCTTCTGTAACCACAAACGAGTGTCTCACACCTGATTTTCAGGATTTTTGTCCACTCCTCCTTGCAGAACTCCACCAGTTGAGCGAGGTTGGAGGGAGATCTGGCATGTACCGCCTGCTTCAGATCTTGCCACAGCATTTCTATGGGATTGAGGTCCGGACTTTGACTGGGCCAATCCAGAGTGTTTTGCTGGAATGCTTTGGGTCGTTGTCTTGTTGCATAATCAATTTCCGTCCCAGCTTCAACTCCCTGACTGAAGGAAGAAGATTCTGGTCAAGAATTTGTTGATAACTCTGGGAATTGATGGTTTCCTGGATAATATGGAGTCGTCCGGGTCCGGAGGCAGAAAAGGCCCAGACTTTCACATTTCCACCACCATGCTTCACTGTTGGGAGGAGGTTCTTCTCTTTAAATGCAGTGTAGACTTTTCTCCAAACATGCCGCATGTGATTGTGGCCAAATAATTCAAGTTTGGACTCATCCATCCAGAGAATAGACTTCCAGAAATCCTCTGGTTTGTCCAAGTGCTCTTTGGCAAAATTTAAACGGCCAACTTTGTTCTTTTTTGAGAGCAAAGGCTTCCTTCTAGCAGCTCTCCAATTAATGCCATGTTTATTGATATTTCCCCTGATTGTAGACGCATGTACATTTATCCCAGAGGATGACAGAGAGGTCTGGAGGTGATGCGTGGGTTGGCCTTTACCTGCATTACTATTTTACTGATGCTTCTTGGTGTAAGTTTTGATGGCCGTCCACTTCTGGGCAGAGTTGCGGTGATGCTGAGTGTCCTCTATTTGTAAATAATTTGTTTTACAGTGGATGGATGAAGCTGGAATCTTTTGGAGATGGTCTTGTAGCTTTCCCCAGACTGATGGGCTGTCACCACCTTCTTTCTGATGTCCTCAGATGTCTCCTTTCTTCTCAGCATAGTTGATCTGTTCTTTATACCTTGACACAACAGTGGTTTGGTTGGTTTCCTCTCCCTTTGAACCAGTGTGGCTCAAAACCTTTCCCAAGGATGTCTCATTTCATTGGTCTGCTCGATTTATTACTTGAGCACTCACATGTGAGTCTTTTACCTAATTGACTTTACCAGTGCAGCTGTGGTTCATTTACTTTTGCAGATGCTCTGATTCCATGTTTCATGTAGTCAGATTGCAACTCACACATTTCCCTCAAAATAGGTAAATGGAATCGATGAACATAAACCTAACATTTTATATAGAAAAACCGGTGATGATAAAATAAGAGAATTGTGGTAAAAAACAAAAGAAAAATCTAAACTCAATTAGTTCACAAACTTTCAAGCAGCACTGTATATATATATTCATTTAAATGTGCATTTATTTATATATTTCTTTATTTCTACATTTATATGTGCATTTATTTATTTTTACTTATGTCATTTTTGGTCCTTCATATTTATGTTGCAAATCTTGATTTTATACTGGATATTACAGCAAAAAAAAGCAGTTCACCCCACTTATCTTGTATAAACACAGTAAATACGCGGACTACAGGTCGATAATACTCACCTCTGATCTAGCATTTCGCTCGGTTAGCGGCTAATGCTAATGCTACTCCAGTCTCAGAACTGGAGAAACTGAATCTCCTGTATAACGCTGTACTTCAGTGGAGTGTCTTTACTGCTCTTTAACACCTGACTGCAGCGGATTATAAGGCGCAGTTATTGGGAAAATAAAGGATTTTGTGTGTGAAAAATAAGATAAGTTCAGAGTCATAATTCAACACTGCTCTTATAAACAGCTCTTGTTAATTGAAATTTCAACATTGCAGCAAAAGCACAAACAAATGTAGAAATCTGAATCAGAAGCTCGGCTACTCACAGCAGTCTGTCCTCATAGAGCTTCTTCAGGTTGTCCCAGTTAGTGCTGAGGAGCTGAGTCAGTAGATTCTCCTGAAGCTGCCTTTTGTTTCTGTCTAAAGTTTCTTCCACTTGAGTCTCAAGCTTCTCCAGATTATATTTCACTTCCTAATTACCAGAAAATACATTTTTAATATTCTACTTTAATTATGATTATTATATTACATATATCACATGTGGAAATATAACAATAGAACATATTATCACTTTAAACTGAACACTAAGATTCCACAATATTAGAGGAATTTCACGGTTAGGGGTCCCCCCTATTGATAGATCAATATTCTAAGTAATCAATATTATTAAATGATTAATAGAAGCATGTTAATAAGCCCTCACCTTCAGACACTTTTCTTGTTGGGGAAGGTTTTCCGTTGCAGCAGAGCAGCATACAGGCGAGTTCAGCCGTGCTTCATTTTCAGCAATGCACCGCAGCAGATCCTGCACTTCCTTTATAAACCAGCAATCATCACAAATACAAATCAGGCATCATCATCTTAATAAGAGCAAATATTAAGACAAACATAATTCTGCATCCATTATGTATTTCTTTTTTTTTCAGACTTACACTCATGTGTCGTACTTGTGCAAATTTAATGTCAAGCTGCTCCCATCTTTTATTAATGGGAATCAGCCGTGGCTCCACAAGCTTGATCATGCCACCTTCTGAGAGCATGTGGCCAAGTCTCCGAACCTCTTCAAGTTCAGGGAGCTGCCTTTCAATCTTAGTCCCAATCTCCTAAAAGACAAAAGACTTTCTGTTAACAGGATCCATTGATTTTTATTTTATTTTAAATCAACAATTTATGTAGGTAAAAATGTACAGGACAGTTATTAACTTTATTGTGCAGTGTTTTTCTTTATTTCTCTATTTAATATCTTTTCTACAGCGGAAATTAATATTAAAAACCTAAAACAATTAAGAGACACATATAGAATTATGTATTTAACAAAAAACGTTGGTAACACTTTACTTGGATGGTCCATTTGATGGCCTTGTTAACACTCAACTAACATTCAACTGAATGTCTATTAACTGCAACTTAACCATATGTTGAATGTTGAAACTCTACACCTAACCCTAACCTTAACCATTACTCAACCCTAAAATCTAACCCTACACCTAACCCTAACCTTAACCCTTAATCAACCCTAAAATCTAACCCTACACCTAACCCTAACCTTAACCATTAATCAACCCTAAAATCTAACCCTACACCTAACCCTAACCTTAACCATTACTCAACCCTAAAATCTAACCCTACACCTAACCCTAACCTTAACCCTTAATCAACCCTAAAATCTAACCCTACACCTAACCCTAACCTTAACCATTAATCAACCCTAAAATCTAACCCTACACCTAACCCTAACCTTAACCATTACTCAACCCTAAAATCTAACCCTACACCTAACCTTAACCATTAATCAACCCTAAAATCTTACCTTACACCTATCCCTAACCTTAACCATTACTTAACCCTAAAATCTAACCTTACACCTAACCCTAACCTTAACCCTTAATCAACCCTAAAATCTAACCCTACACCTAACCCTAACCTTAACCCTTAATCAACCCTAAAATCTAACCCTACACCTAACCCTAACCTTAACCCTTAATCAACCATAAAATCTAACCCTACACCTAACCCTAATCTTAACCATTAATCAACCCTAAAATCTAACCCTGCACCTAACCCTAACCTTAACCATTACTCAACCCTAAAATCTAACCCTACACCTAACCCTAACCTTAACCCTTAATCAACCCTAAAATCTAACCCTACACCTAACCCTAACCTTAACCATTACTCAACCCTAAAATCTAACCCTACACCTAACCTTAACCATTACTTAACCCTAAAATCTAACCTTACACCTAACCCTAACCTTAACCATTACTCAACCCTAAAATCTAACCCTACACCTAACCCTAACCTTAACCATTACTCAACCCTAAAATCTAACCTTACACCTAACCCTAACCTTAACCATTAATCAACCCTAAAATCTAACCTTACACCTAACCCTAACCTTAACCATTAAATCAACCCTAAAATCTAACCCTACACCTAACCCTAACCTTAACTATTACTCAACCCTAAAATCTAACCCTACACCTAACCCTAACCTTAACCCTTAATCAACCCTAAAATCTAACCCTACACTTAACCCTAACCTTAACCCTTAATCAACCCTAAAATCTAACCCTACATCTAACCCAAGTCAAAGTCAAAGTCAAAGTCAAAGTGGTTTTTATTGTAATTTCAGCTATATACAGAGTACACAGTGAAACGAAACAACGTTCCTCCAGGGACCATGGTGCACATAAACACAGTGTAGACAGAACAATAGTGCAACAGTACAAAAGTGCAGACAGACAATACAACACAATACAGACAAAGAATAATAAATAACAAGACAGTGTGCAAATTATGCAGTGTGCAAAAAAGACCAGTGAGGTAGTAATTACTCTATTACACAGTGTGCAATAGAGTCCAGTGAGGTAGTAGGGTTTTTAGTGCTTTCCATTTTCTGGGGTAAGTGGGGTAAGAGTGTGTGTGCATGTACAGAAAAACCATCAGTTCAGTCTCTGCAGTTGAGGAGTCTGATGGCTTGGGGGTAGAAGCTGTTGCAGAATCTGGTCGTGCTGGATCGGATGCTGCGGTACCTTCTTCCCGAAGGCAGGAGGGAGAATAGTTCGTGTGAGGGATGAGTGGGGTCATTCACAATGCTGGTTGCTTTGCGGATGCTGCGGGTGGTGTAAATGTCCGTGATGGAGGGGAGAGAGACGCCAATGATCCTCTCAGCTGTCCTCACAATACGCTGGAGGGTCTTGCGGTCAGAGACGGTGCAGGTCCCAAACCAGGCAGTGATGCAGCTGCTCAGGATGCTCTCAATGGTCCCTCTATAGAAGAGTGTGAGGATGGGTGGAGGGAGACGGGCCTTTCTCAGCTTCCGGAGGAAGTAGAGACGCTGCTGGGCTTTCTTGGCTGTAGAGCTGGTGTTCAGGGTCCAGGTGAGGTTATCTGCTAAGTGGACACCAAGGAACTTGGTGCTCTTAACAATCTCCACAGAGGACCCGTCGATGTTGAGTGGAGAGTGGGTGTGTTGTGCTCTCCTGAAGTCAACAACCATTTCCTTTGTCTTGTCCACATTCAGGTGAAGGTTGTTGACTGTACACCAGTCTGTCAGCCGCTGCACCTCCTCTCTGTATGCTGACTCGTCGCCTTTGGTGATGAGACCCAGCACGGTTGTATCATCGGCGAACTTGATAAAGCTGTTAGAACTGTATTTTGCAGCACAGTCATGAGTCAGCAGGGTGAACAGCAGAGGACTCAGGACACTGCCCTGGGGGGCCCCCGTGTTCAGTGTGATGGTGCTGGAGGTGCTGCCCCCGAACCGGACTGACTGGGGTCTCCCCGTCAGAAAGTCCAGGATCCAGTTGCAGAGGGGGGTGTTGAGGCCGAGCGAGCTTAGCTTCCTGGTGAGGTTCTGTGGGATGATGGTGTTGAATGCTGAACTGAAGTCTATAAACAGCATTCTGACGTAAGTGTCCTTCTTCTCCAGGTGGGTGAGGGAGAGATGAAGGGTGGTGGTGATGGCATCGTCCGTGGAGCGATTGGGACAATACGCAAACTGCAGGGGGTCCAGTGAGGAGGGCAGTTGTGTCTTGATGTTCCTCATGACTAGCCTCTCGAAGCACTTCATGATGATGGGTGTAAGTGCAACGGGACGGTAGTCATTGAGGCAGGACACTGTGGACTTCTTCGGCACGGGGACGATGGTGGTGGACTTGAGGCACGTTGGGACAGTGGCGCTGCACAGGGAGATGTTGAAGATGTCCGTGAGAACATCTGTCAGCTGGTCTGCGCACTCCCTGAGCACTCTGCCGGGGATGTTGTCTGGTCCTGCAGCTTTTTGTGGGTTGACTCTGCGCAGAGTGTTCCTCACATCCACTGCAGTTAGGCACAACACCTGCTCGTACGGCTTGGGCATGGTCTTTCTCGCCATCGTGTTGTTTTGTGCCTCAAACCGTGCATAAAAGTTGTTTAGGGCATCAGGGAGGGAGGCATCACGTTCACAGGACGGTGGCATTGTCCTGTAGTTGGTGATTGCCTGGATGCCCTGCCACATGCGCCGCGCGTCACCCGTGTCCTTGAAGTGGCTGTGGATTCTCTGGGCGTGTGCGCGCTTTGCCACTCTGATAGCTCTTGACAGGTCGGCTCTCGCTTTCCTCAGGGCCACCTTGTCACCCACTCTGAAGGCGGAGTCGCGGGGTCCTCAGCAGCGCACGTACCTCAGCAGTCATCCAAGGCTTCTGGTTTGGGCGTGTGGTGATGGTCTTGGAGACAGTGACATCATCAATACACTTGCTGATGTAGCCAGTGACTGATGCTGCATACTCCTCCAAATCAACAGAATCGCCTTCAGTAGCAGCCTCCCTAAACATGTCCCATGCAGTGCACTCAAAACAGTCCTGAAGGGCAGAGATGGAGCCTGCCGGCCAGGTTTTCACCTGCTTCTGAACTGGTCTGGAGCGTCTAACCCTTAATCAACCCTAAAATCTAACCCTACACCTAACCCTAACCTTAACCATTACTCAACCCTAAAATCTAACCCTACACCTAACCCTAACCTTAACCTTAATCAACTCTAAAATCTAACCCTACACCTAACCCTAACCTTAACCATTAATCAACCCTAAAATCTAACCCTACACCTAACCCTAACCTTAACCTTAATCAACTCTAAAATCTAACCCTACACCTAACCTTAACCATTAATCAACCCTAAAATCTAACCCTACACCTAACCCTAAGCTTAACCTTAATCAACTCTAAAATCTAACCCTACACCTAACCCTAACCTTAACCATTAATCAACCCTAAAATCTAACCCTACACCTAACCCTAACCTTAACCATTACTCAACCCTAAAATCTAACCCTACACCTAACCCTAACCTTAACCATTAATCAACCCTAAAATCTAACCCTACACCTAACCCTAACCCTTAATCAACTCTAAAATCTAACCCTACACCTAACCCTAACCCTAACGATTACTCAACCCTAAAATCTAACCCTACACCTAACCCTAACCCTAACCATTACTCAACCCTAAAATCTAACCCTACACCTAACCCTAACCCTTAATCAACTCTAAAATCTAACCCTACACCTAACCCTAACCTTAACCATTACTCAACCCTAAAATCTAACCCTACACCTAACCCTAACCTTAACCTTAATCAACCCTAAAATCTAACCCTACACCTAACCCTAACCTTAACCATTAATCAACCCTAAAATCTAACCCTACACCTAACCCTAACCTTAACCATTACTCAACCCTAAAATCTAACCCTACACCTAACCCTAACCTTAACCCTTAATCAACCCTAAAATCTAACCCTACACCTAACCCTAACCTTAACCCTTAATCAACCCTAAAATCAAACCTTACACCTAACCCTAACCTTAACCATTACTCAACCCTAAAATCTAACCCTACACCTAACCATACCTGTCAAATTTTAGATTAAAAAATAAGGGATATTTTCCTCTGTCCGCTTAAAGTTGTCCCACCAGCCCAACGTAGGTTCAGTATCCCTTACATTTTAAGACAGGTTTACAAAAAAAATAAAAATAACGACATGTGAACCACTTACACACAATTAGATTATCAGAATCTGAAATGTTGCGGACATTCCTACATATGTCATTCTTTTAATACAGCCAAATTAAAAACACTTTTCCAAATATATTTTTTTTAAAGTTAAGATTTCATGTCTTTTTGGCATAAATGCACTCTTTTTTATAATATATTTTTTATTTATTTAATGGATTTAAAATTGAACAAAGGGTGCACAAATTCTGCAAACTGAATCTTTTGATCACTCCACCCCTGATCAGTTTAGTTAATTTTTAACATTTCTAGTTCAAGCTGTATTTTTTTTTTTTTAAAGGTTTAATCTGTGTGTTTGATTTCAGAGACGAGTATTTTTAAGCAGCTATCAGAAAAATCTCATCACAGTTTACATGATTAGCCTACCGTTCCCTTTCTTTTAGAAAAATCGCTGTATATCCAGATATGTTTTAACATCAGCAGCTCCGACTAGCTGCCTGTGGCTTCCTTACACTGACCCTCCTTTGCAAGCTGTTTCTCCTGAAAGGCGGGACTTTCTCCTTGAACCGGCTGCACGATTGGTTAAGAGACACAGAGCAGTCAGCTCCCTGTCTCCTCAATAATATATATATTTTTATTTTAGTATAATACGGGAAATTTACGGGAAAATACTAATACGGGAGGACAGCGGGAAAGAGGAGTAAAATACGGTAGTTTCCCGGCCAAAACGGGAGACTTGACAGGTATGCACCTAACCCTAACCTTAACCATTACTCAACCCTAAAATCTAACCCTACACCTAACCCTAACCTTAACCATTACTCAACCCTAAAATCTAACCCTACACCTAACCCTAACCTTAACCATTACTCAACCCTAAAATCTAACCCTACACCTAACCCTAACCTTAACCATTAATCAACCCTAAAATCTAACCCTACACCTAACCCTAACCTTAACCTTAATCAACCCTAAAATCTAACCCTGCACCTAACCCTAACCTTAACCATTACTTAACCCTAAAATCAAACCTTACACCTAACCCTAACCTTAACCATTAATCAACCCTAAAATCTAACCCTACACCTAACCCTAACCTTAACCTTAATCAACCCTAAAATCTAACCCTGCACCTAACCCTAACCTTAACCATTACTCAACCCTAAAATCAAACCTTACACCTAACCCTAACCTTAACCATTAATCAACCCTAAAATCTAACCCTACACCTAACCCTAACCTTAACCATTAATCAACCCTAAAATCTAACCCTACACCTAACCCTAACCTTAACCATTAATCAACCCTAAAATCTAACCCTACACCTAACCCTAACCTTAACCATTAATCAACCCTAAAATCTAACCCTACACCTAACCCTAACCTTAACCATTAATCAACCCTAAAATCTAACCCTACACCTAACCCTAACCTTAACCATTAATCAACCCTAAAATCTAACCCTACACCTAACCCTAACCTTAACCATTAATCAACCCTAAAATCTAACCCTACACCTAACCCTAACCTTAACCATTACTCAACCCTAAAATCTAACCCTACACTTAACCCTAACATTAACTCTTAATCAACCCTAAAATCTAACCCTACACCTAACCCTAACCTTAACCATTACTCAACCCTAAAATCTAACCCTACACCTAACCCTAACCTTAACCATTACTCAACCCTAAAATCTAACCCTAACTGTAACCTAAATTTAAAATCTAACTCTAAACCCAGTGCTAAAATGTTAAGGTTAGAGTTTGGGTTAGAGTTGGATGTAGGGTTTTATTCAATAGAGAATCATTTACTTTCACCTTTCACTTTAACTGCATTTAATAGACATGCAGTTGAATGTTAGTTGAGCATCATCAAATGGACCAACCAAGTAAAGTGTTACCAAAAGGTTTTGTCCTCCACAATCCCCTGACCTAAACAGACGGTGATTTGGGATGAGCTGAAGTTTCACAGCGTGAAGGAAAAGCAGCAACTAATATACACCTCCAGGAACTGCTTCATTCCATTGTATTAAATGTTTAATCTACTTTTAATGTAAGTAAACATTATTATAGATTATAAATAAGGATGATCTGGTGACGGCTAGATGTTATTTGCCAGATAAGACTAGAAGATAAGACGTGACAAACCACAGCAGGTACAGCAGCGCTGCAGTGTTTCACAAATCCTCACTCTAATAGAAATAAAGATATGTAGTGGTGCTGTTAATCTGTAATTTAATGCGCTCTTTGCACAACTACTTCTGCATTCTCATCAGTGCTGCTCCAGCGTTTCCTGTTTGGCTTTTCCAATACAAGAGGTGTTTACAAGAGCTTCTAAAAATTAACCTCAATGCCAAGGAGACCAGTAAAGCCTACCAATAGAAAGCTAGAGAAAGGCTTTAAACTATATGCATCTTCATACCTACACACTACCAAGATTTTTTTTCTTATATTTTACGTTAGCCCACACAGCTCAGCATTAGCTAGTATAGCTAACTAGCTTGCTAGGTGCATTACTGATAGTTGTTAGTTTCTCCTGTTATCAAATGGAAGTCTAATAAAATGCTAGTAATAATAATAATAATAATAATAATAATAATAATGCTAACTATAATAATCATCATAAAAATAATTATACAAATGCTAGCTATAATAATAATAAAAATGCTACCTATAATATTGCTAACTATAATAATAACGATAGTAAAAATAATAATTACTATAAAAAGAATCATACAAACGCTAGCGATAATATTATTATTAATAATAAAATAATAATAATGCTAACTATAATAATGATAGTAAAGTTCAATTATTAAAATAATGCTAGCTATAATAATAATAATAATAATAATAATAATAATAATAATACATTCTAGCTATAATAATAACAAAAAATGCTAGCTATAATAAAAGTAAAAAAAACAAATGCTAGCTACAATAATAATAATAATAATAATAATAATAATAATATCTAGCTATAATAATAATAAAAATGCTAGCTGGTGGATCATTCAGGCAAGTACGTTTAGCTGATCTCCTCGCCCAAACACGTGGAGCCTGGGTGCTGTTACGTTAATTATTCCATTTAAAAAGCAGTGGCACTGCATGCTTTGCCAGTCGTCTCCAACCTTCTGCCGTTTTTGGTTTAAGCAGGTAGTCTGGTATGAAATGTTTGCTACAGACCTTTCATACGGCGAAATGGTGAAGTGGTGCCGACTAATGTTCATTAGCCGCTGTTTATTAGATCACTCTGAGCAGGGAAGCTATAAAAGCCTAAAGCTTCCATAAAACTTAGCAGACTCCGTGCAAAAAGAAACACAGCAGTGCTGAAAACGGATTGAAAACTTCACGCTGGATATTCATTTTGACCTCTCGCTAGTAAAAATATTAAGTTTTGCCTATACAGGCGAATGTAAACAATACAACCGGAAACGTCCGAGCCGTATTATTTGAAAGCGGAAATGCGTCAGAGCCGTGAGTGCAAGTACTTACTTTTGTAAGTTACTTTTGTATATTAAATCTAAAACAACAAAGGGCTGCGTTTCCTCACACTGTGGAAATCATAAATCCATAATAGGTGACACATGGGTTAATATTTACACAAAGAAATACAGCCAGGTGAAAGTCTGTAATGTAAAATGTGCTGTCAGTTTAACTCCTAGCTTACTGCAGATTTATACCCTGTATCTAAAAATATTACCAAATGTGACCAGTTTAATAAAATCAGGTTGAAACTATAATTTGAACATTCTGACTCAGTATATATAGTACAGAGTCTCAGACACGTACCTTCACTATTAATTCTTCAGCAGGATCAGGCAGCTCTGTCACCTTCTTCTCAATGTTGTCAAGAAATTGCATCATATCATCTGATTTCTTACAGAACTGATTCCACTGAGGAGCAAGAGAAAGGGCCCGCTTCCTCCTTACGGCTCTCAGAGCCTGTCAAAGCAAAGTCAGTAAACAAAATAATAAAACAAAACAAAGTAAGAAAATGTTAACAATAAAACACAATGGTGTTTATTATCATTTCCCCCTAAATGTTTTTTGCCCCCCCCTTTAATGTAATGCGTGAGTTTAACATCTTTTAAAAACAGGAATCTAAAAAGTTCAGATACTGAATATAATGCTCAAGTACTGTTAACCTGCTGTTTGGGATTGGCTGTAGTCAGTCAATAGAAAACTTGTTAGGTAAGAATTTACCTGTGGGGGCGGGGAGTAAGAGGAGACAAATGAGAGGTGTGAAAAAACGCACCTGCATCACATTGGAATACAAAATTAAATTACATTATACACTCATTTGAAAAAGTTTCAAATGAGTGTATAAAAAAAAGTTTCAAAAGTTTCACAGCTCCCCAGTGAAAGTCCTCCCTGAGTGAGGGCTGAGGCTCAGTTTATATACCTGTCCCAGCTGGCTGTTTAATCAGTCCTGATGCAGACCAGCTGAGACAGGCAGGGCTGAGCGTTGCTACGTGGGGCGGACCCTCGGTTCCCCCGCCTCCTCACACCACAACTCCTAACTGACTTACTGAAGCAAAAAATTGGTTTGGTAACCTCATTGAGCTTTGAACTTCATAGCCAGGTGTATCCAATCATGAGAAAAGGTATTTAAGGTGGTCAATTGCAAGTTGTTCTCCTATTTGAATCTCCTCTGAAGAGTGGCATCATGGGCTCATCAAAACAACTCTCAAATGATCTAAAAACAAAGACTGTTCAACATAGTTGTTCAGGGGAAGGATATAAGGATAAGGGGAGATTTAACCTGTCAGTTTCCACTGTGAGGAACATAGTAAGGAAATGGAAGATCACAGGTCAACGGTCAACAATACAGCGCACTTTGCACAAGGAGAAGCCACAAACAGAGTCGCCTAAGGTGTGCTTTTGCTTTTGCATACCTCAGGCGACTCTGTTTGTGGCGCTGTAAAGTGCGCTGTATTGTTGAGTGATGCACAGTGACACCATCTGCAGCAAGATGATGCTGCAGCTCTTTGGAGGTGGTCTGTGGATTGTCCTTGACTGTTCTCACCATTCTTCTTCTCTGCCTTTCTGATATTTTTCTTGGCCTGCCACTTCTGGGCTTAACAAGAACTGTCCCTGTGCTCTTCCATTTCCTTACTATGTTCCTCACAGTGGAAACTGACAGGTTAAATCTCCCCTTATCCTTATATCCTTCCCCTGAACAACTATGTTGAACAATCTTTGTTTTTAGATCATTTGAGAGTTGTTTTGATGAGCCCATGATGCCACTCTTCAGAGGAGATTCAAATAGGAGAATAACTTGCGACTGGCCACCTTAAATACCTTTTCTCATGATTGGATACACCTGGCTATGAAGTTCAAAGCTCAATGAGGTTACCAAACCAATGTTGTGCTTCAGTAAGTCAGTAAAAAGTAGTTAGGAGTATTCAAATCAATAAAATGATAAGGGTGCCGATACTTTTGCACCGGTCAAATTTTGGTTTAATGCATATTGCACATTTTCTGTTAGTACAATAAACCTCATTTAATTCCTGAAATATTACTGTGTCCATCAGTTATTAGATATATCAAACTGAAATGGCTGTTCCAAACACCCAAATATTTACAACTAAACATGATTAAGATTAATAGGGGTGCCCAAACTTTTTCATATTACTGTAATATGACTGTAACTAAAGAACTACCTAAACTCACTCGCAATTTAACAAGTGACCCGACCCAGTCTTATTCTGAAAGCACTCTTTCAAATGAATTCTGCTTGTAGTTCAGCACCTTAAACACCATTATTATTAGCGTGGTTGTTTTTATATAAAATTATATTATATTTTAATGAATTATATTATATTATATTATATTATATTATATTATATTATATTATATTATATTATATTATATTATATTATACAGTAATGAGATCACGTGTCTGTAGTTTGTAGTCTAATTGGGCACATTTGAAATAAACAATCAAATCCACACATAAATCATTCAAATTCAGATTAGTGATGGTAGAGCTTTTGAGATCAATGCTGCCATAAATGCAATCAATTAATTTCTGCAGATAAGTGATGGTCTTGGTCTGAGCAAAGCTGTCCATACATTCTGTTACTGTGCCATGCACACGGGATCATCAGGGGCTCCCCAATTTCTCAGGGGCTCTTAACTGACACTGTGGCCGGTCATCTGGGTAAACTCTGAGGTGTGTCAGCTTGCAACTATACTGTATATACAGTACCACTCAAATGTTTGGACACACTTTCTCGTGCAATGTTATTTTTTTATTTATTTAATTGATTTTCTACATTATATATTAATATTAAATAAATAAAACAATGAAGGGACATATGGAATTACGAGTTAACTGAGATGGGGATTTGAGATGAGGTGGAGCTTCACAGCATGAAGGAAAAGCAGCAGCTATTGTTCAGCACCTTCAGGGAGCATGAGTGTGGTAGTGGTGAAAAAGAGGACCTACCCAGGGCCCGAGTACAGAGAGGGGAATGAAAATCCTGATTTTTTTTTTTTCACACGTTTCTTGTGTACTGGCATGGATAAGGGCCCACTGACATTCAGAATGTACAGGGCCCAGAATTTGCTGCTACACCCCCTCCAGAAACTCATGAAGACACTGAGATTAAAATACCAAGAGTCTGCAGATCTGTCCTCAAACATAAATGTGATACCTAATCTTAATCTAAAGTATAAAACACATCCTGGTTTGTTTAACAGAGATGGACCTGATACCATTTCCCATCCCAACCATAGTCTGCAAACATGCAGACACCTGAGACTGTAAGTACTGTACCTTCAGGGTGTTGTATTTATCATGAAGCATAGTATGCTTTTCATGAACAGTCCCATGATCTGGATCTGTGGTTCTCCTCAGTAGATTCTCTCCTCTCTGAAAGAGCTCCTTCAGTGCATTTTCATCAGCTGCCTACAGAGGAATCATTAGAATAACATTAACTTAACAAACATGATCTCTGAGTACATGATGTTATTTTCTTCTACTTTGTAGGTATTGATTATAGATAGAAAATACATGATGTCCATTGTAATGGATGGAGGGTCTAAAAGGCAATCACAGAATTCTCACTGTGGCCTGCTGGAATCCCAAATCCTTAGAAATGAATTGATGACCTTTTCCAGACTAACAGATGTCAATGACTTGTTTTCTTATCCCGCAGGCAGAGCTGAAGCAAGGCAGTGACACAGTCTCGTCAGATAGGAGCTAACAGCTTGGCAGAATTTGTCTACAATTGAGACAGGTAGCTGTATGTTTAAAACATTTTCTCGTCTCACTGCCTCGCAGTGCTGTTAGCCAATTAGAGGCGGTATGTATGAATATTCATGACTAAACATTTTTAAATGAATGACAAAAAGAAGGAATTACACCTTATACTTATATATTTCAACTTTTAAAAAAAAATTAAAGTCATGGTGGCAATTACTTTTTTCCATAGGGTCAGGTTTGTTCGGATTAATTTTTTCTATAAAAAATTAAATCATCATTTAAAAATGTTTATATGTACTCAGCATATATTGTCTGATATGGAAGTGTGTTTGCCAAGTGTGTTTAGCAAGGCACTAAAGCAAAAACAAAAGAGGGGGCAAAAAAAATGTACGCCACTTTTTACATCCACACATGTAAAAGCTAAAAGTATTTCCTGACAGAAAATAGGTTGCTTACACTCACTGCTCAACAGGAAAAATGAATTTTAAATAGTTTATTGTGCAGACCAGTATTTTGTTGTATCCAGTAATGTGCTGCACCTTATTTTACACTTTATCACATATTTACTTCAGCAAGAATCTTATAAGGTGCAAAAGGAATGGCTTCACGATCTAACTGCAAACAGCCGAACCATCTCATCTCATACGTTTGGATAAAGGTGATCCTGGGAAAAGCTGGGAAAAGGCTGAAAATCTTCATTTGTTTCTGTGCGTTAGATGTACAAATTGTGTTTGGTAAAGTAAAGGCATACCTAAATAAGGGTTTCTCAAAAGATTTTGTTTCACATGCAAATGACAGCATCTATAATGGGAAAAACATACAAAGGAAAAAGTCTTACTGGTTCCTCAAGAAAATCATCTTCCTTGATATTTTCCCCCAGTTGTATCTCTTCATCCAGCAGCTGCAGCCACATATTAGCTTGTCTGTAATAATCTTCTAACTCTTGGGATGAGGCCTATAAAATAAACGAATATATAAAGAAGCTGATTAGACCCATATTAAAATCATGATCATCTCATAGCAGTTGGTGTCCTATGAACCACAAATAACAACAAGAAGAAAACCTGTGCATTTAACATCCTTTTGGCCACCATCTCAAAGCGTTGAGTAAGCTGATGCAACTTAGGTTCCACTTGAGCTTTACAGTGTTCTCCTCTGTTCTTAATAAGGTCCTCCGCTAGATTCTGGACAGCTTCCACTTTTACACGCATTTCTTCCAGCTCAGCTTGCAGACCCTGATTAGTTTAGTCAGAAATAGAGAATTGAATGATATAATCCAAACTCACTGTGGAAATTACAGCTATTTTTTACACAGTTTATTTTCACAGACTCAAATGAAATTGGACAAGACAAACTATAAAGATCAAAAGAAGCAATGTATCGTTGTTTTTTGTGGGGTTATATGTATGTGTGTGTATATATATATGGCCTATGCCATTATAGTTCCTCCACTATGTTTTACCATAATATGACATTCTACAGATCATTAACCCTTTCTTTTCTTCTGCATGTCTCATGTTAATCTTGGCTTTATCTGTCAAATGAATCCTGTTTCAAAATTGGACAGGGCATTTTTTTACAATCTTTTAATTGTAGATTTTGACAACAGAACACATTGCTTACGAATGTTTTTTTTTTCTATTTTTACTGTTTTTAATGTCTCTTCGTGTTTCAGATTATGTGGTCAGTGCATTTCAACTGAAATATTGCAGAACCAAATGTATCACTGCAACCAAATCATCAATCCAACCAACACAAATATAATTTAATGCCAGGACAAACCTTGAGAACATGCTCATTGCAGCCTTGAACTTCCATCTTGTCCAACTGAGCCTCAGTTGAATCCATCCAGGCATTAATATGTGTGACATTCTGATCTAGAGTTTTCAGCTGACTCTGGTAATCCTGCATTTAGAAGAACACACTACAATACCACAACGATTCTTTCACAAATGAAGCAATAGTTCCAAAATTCAGGATATTTCAGTTAAATATATATTAATTTTATAAATAATCCACACTATAAAGTATATTTTATCATAAATAAGAAGGAAAGAGAGTAAATAAGAATACAACATAGAGTGGGAACCAAAAAAATAACATTAAACATACATTAAACAGAGGATCAAATTGAGCTGAAGAAATATTTTCTCTCACCAACAGCAAATTCAGCCACTGTTCACTGCGCGACGTCACAGCAATCCAGTTGCAGTTCAGAAGGCTGACCTTGTCGTCTATCAGGCTTTCCTGCCCTTTCAGCATCTCCTTTAGAGCCTCTGATAGCTCTCTTACTAAATTGAGTTGGGCCACATGTCGCTCCGTATCCTGCTGTGTGGCCTAAAGAACAAGATTACATATATTACTATATTCATCCAGTGGTATAGTGTTAAGGTAATGAATAATGAATTTTGTAAATAGGATGAGTTTTTATTTGATTTTTTAAGAGTCAGAGAGATTTGATCCTCCCACCGACCAAAACAAGTTCTCCCAGAAATGATTCCTCCACCCCACCGACACTGTGTTTAATATTAAAAAGTCAATCAGAAATAGGATAATATTGTGCAATAACTGAATTTGCAAAAAAAGATTTTTACTTTTTAACTTATGCGTCAGTCATGTCAGTGGTTTATTCACAGTGTATGAAAACAGTATGTGTAACATTAAATAACTTAAAATGTTGAAATTATGTTGTAGTAATGATGGTAAAAATGTTGATATTGGTGTTTAACTCTACCAATTACATTGTAAGTGGAGTCCTCTGTGGCACACAGTGGAACAGTCAGTGGAACACAAATGACTCTATTTCTATTTTATAACAGATATGGGGTGCAGCATATTTTAACAAGGAACAATGCTGCCAGGCATCACTAATATCAACTGTCTTCTACACTTTTTATGAGTTTTTATAAATCATAAAACATTGTAAATATACATATGTAGCATTAAATAAAACAAAATACAATCTTTCTTATTAATTACATTTAATAAATACAAATAAAAATGTTTTACTTTATTTTAATTTAATGCAATAATGTGACTTGTTTCTGAACATACCTTGGCCCAGACCAACTCTGCCTCCAGGTCATTGGGCATCCCCTCCACTGATGACCTGAGAGTCAGTTCTCCGTCAGTAGCTGCTAACCACTCTGTCAGACTATTCACCTCCTTCCTAAATTTCCTCAATAACTTCAGACTCTTTTCCAGTTCCTGCTTTCCTTCTGTCACCTGTACAAACAGAAACAAGAGAATCACAGGTTTTTACTATTGTATTTTTTCAGTCTCTTTAAGTTTAAATACTCGGCTGCATCGAAAACAAGGGTTATCCTCAATGTGTTCCTGAGTAAAAATAAAGGTTGACTGATTGATTGACAATCAAAAATTACAACACTAAACAATAAGACGTTATTTTATTGCATTGTCAATACTGGATGCAGTATATGATTCAATTAAAAAGCTTTGACTGTAAATATAGGTTTCTTGGGGATTTACTTATTATGGGAAGGAAAACCGTTTAGCACATACACACAACTCTACGTTTGTAAGGGAAAGAGTACTGCACACCCACACTGCAACCTCATTACAACTGGAACATCATGGTTTGGACCACTTTGCCTCAGTTGTGTGCAACTTGTATATGCAGCAACAGGAAATGTTTCATGGGTTCACTTTTTGAGACTGCGCTGTGGACATTTTTATTAACATTGCTCAACTAAAACTAGTATGACTGTTTGGAGAGGAAGGGATTTTTAATATATTTGTTTTATAACCATTCTCTTCATAACAAGCATAAAAATGACAAGCAGTTGGTCTCAGTGGATATCTAGCTAATTTTCCCATTCCATCTTAAATGGACAGATGGCAAAGACTCCAGCACTTAAGGTGGAACAGAAAAATAAGATAAAACAAAATAAAAGCTAATAAAAGTTTCTACTCCCCATTACAGGAGATTAAAAACAAAAATCATCAATTGCTGCACCACCTGCCTCCTTTCTTAAAGTTAACTAGTTATCCACTGCACCAGTATATGGTCTCACAATGGATCTCAGGATCTCATCCCAGTACCTAATGGCAGTCGGGGTCCGTCTCATGCTACCATGAGTGTGAAAGCACCACCAACATTCAAAAATGACCAAAACATCAGCCAGAAAGCCCAGGTACTGAGACGTGGTGTGTGGTCTCCACCTGCAGAACCACTCCTTTATTGAGTGTGTCTTGCTAATTGCCAATAATTTCCACCTGTTGTCTATTCCATTTGCACAACAGCAGGTGAAATTGACTGTCAATCAGTGTTGCTTCCTAATTGGACAGTTTGATTTTACAGAAATTTGATTTACTTGGAGTTACACTGTGTTGTTTTAGTGTTCCCTTTGTTTGAGCAGTGTATTCATTTCATTAGATTTGCACCCTCAACAAAATACTACTGTGACTGCTGAAAGGTTTCTACAATCTATCCCCACTGGAGCATGTTATCTTACCTGTCCACCCAAATCATTGTAGAGAAGTTTAAGACTTGTCAAACGGTCATCTAACTCCTTGGGCTGCTCGGTCTGTTGTCTCTGCACTATTTGCCTTCCTGTCTTAATTACCATCTCCACCTCCGATTTCACTTCACTCAGACTTTTATATAACTTCTGCAATAGAAGCAAGAAAGAAAACATTTGAAAAAGGACATTAGAACATATAAAGATATAAATATAAATAACCACAAATATTAACCTCCAATCCAAAAGGCAACAGCATTACATATGTTATTTGTCTCCAGGTTCTAAACGGATTTGTTTAGTAAAAGACTTGATAAAAAAAGCAGAAACTTTAGTAAAAGCAGAGATCTGCTCTACTGCATTCTTTAAAATATACCCACCATGCACTGCTCCAATTGGGACTGCACCACTTCCTGCTCCACACTGCCGATATTTAACACCCCCAACTGACCCTTCACTTCCGCCAGCACCTGCTCACATTCCTTCAATCGCTGGTCAAAGTTAGCTGGCTTTTGGAAAAGCCGAAACTTTGCTTTTACCTCCAACAGTTTATCCTTAAATAAATAAATATTGTAAGTAAAGGGCAAATTTATTATTAGACACTAATTACTGGTAATCTACTGACACTCTGTATAAACAAAGGGCAATGTTGCAGTTAACTTTAGCATACTGTACAATCAGTGCTTTACAGTGGTATAAAACAGTTTGAGCACCCCTGATCATTTTTTAGGATTTTCCTTTATAAATCATTGGTTGTTCGGATCAGAAATTTCAGTTACATTTATCATATAGCAGACAATCACAGTAATATTTGAGAAGTGAAATGAAGTTTATAGGATTTACAGAAAGTGTGCAATAATTCTTTAAACTAAATTAGGCAGGTGAATAAATCTGGGCCCCAACAGAAAAATAACATCAGTATTTAGTAGATCCTCCTTTTACAGAAACAACAGCCTCTAAACTCTTCCTACAGCTTCTAATGAGAGTCTGGGTTCTGGTTGAAGGTATTTTGGATTATTCTTCTTTATAAATCATCTCCAGTTCAGTCAGGATTGATTCAGGTTTCTGATCATCAACAGCTGCTTTAAATCACACCACAGATTTATAATAATATTCAGATCTGAGATGATTATTCCAGAACGTTGTTCTTGTTCCTCTGTATGAATGATTTAGTAGATTCTGAGCAGAGTTTAGTGTTTAGAGTTTAGTGTTTAGAGTTTAGAGTTTAGAGTTTAGGGTTTAGTGTTTAGAGTTTAGTGTTTAGAGTTTAGTGTTTAGAGTTTAGTGTTTAGAGTTTAGTATTTAGAGTTTAGTGTTTAGAGTTTAGGGTTTAGTGTTTAGGGTTTAGTATTTAGAGTTTAGAGTTTAGTGTTTAGAGTTTAGTGTTTAGAGTTTAGTGTTTAGAGTTTAGTGTTTAGAGTTTAGTGTTTAGAGTTTAGCATTTAGTGTTTAGAGTTTAGTGTTTAGAGTTTAGTGTTTAGAGTTTAGTGTTTAGAGTTTAGAGTTTAGTGTTTAGAGTTTAGAGTTTAGTGTTTAGAGTTTAGCATTTAGTGTTTAGAGTTTAGCATTTAGTGTTTAGAGTTTAGTGTTTAGAGTTTAGTGTTTAGAGTTTAGCATTTAGTGTTTAGAGTTTAGTGTTTAGTGTTTAGAGTTTAGTGTTTAGATTTTAGTATTTAGTGTGTAGAGTTTAGTGTTTAGAGTTTAGTGTTTAGAGTTTAGTGTTTAGATTTTAGTATTTAGTGTTTAGAGTTGAGTGTTTAGAGTTTAGTGTTTAGAGTTTAGTGTTTAGTATTTCGTGTTTAGAGTTTAGTGTTTAGAGTTTAGTGTTTAGCATTTAGTGTTTAGAGTTTAGTGTTTAGAGTTTAGTGTTTAGTATTTCGTGTTTAGAGTTTAGTGTTTAGAGTTTAGTGTTTAGTATTTCGTGTTTAGAGTTTAGTGTTTAGAGTTTAGTGTTTAGAGTTTAGTGTTTAGCATTTAGTGTTTAGAGTTTAGTGTTTAGAGTTTAGTGTTTAGTATTTCGTGTTTAGAGTTTAGTGTTTAGTATTTCGTGTTTAGAGTTTAGTGTTTAGAGTTTAGTGTTTAGTATTTAGTGTTTAGAGTTTAGTGTTTAGAGTTTAGTGTTTAGTATTTCGTGTTTAGAGTTTAGTGTTTAGAGTTTAGTGTTTAGCATTTAGTGTTTAGAGTTTAGTGTTTAGAGTTTAGTGTTTAGTATTTCGTGTTTAGAGTTTAGTGTTTAGTATTTAGTGTTTAGAGTTTAGTGTTTAGAGTTTAGTGTTTAGTATTTAGTGTTTAGAGTTTAGTGTTTAGAGTTTAGCATTTAGTGTTTAGAGTTTAGAGTTTAGAGTTTAGTGTCGTTGTCTTGTGGAAGTATCCAGCCCCGGCGCTTTAACTTCAACTTTCTCATTGATTCTTCAACATTGTTCTGAAGAATCTGCTGATATTGACTGAAATCCATGAGACCCTCAACTATAACAAGATTCCAGTACCTGCACTGATCAGGTTTCTTCTGCATTTCTCTCCCATACAGACTTTACTTGTGTAAAGTGAGCTGAATAGCTGAACGATGCACAGTGACACTATTATCTGCAGCAGGATGATGTTGTTGGTGTTTGGAGCTCTGGATGTCTGTGGGTTGACTGTGACTGTTCTCTCCATCCTTCTCCTCTGATTATCTGAGATTTTTCTTGTTCTGCAGCTTTAGGTCTCAACTAGAACTGTTTCTGTGGTTCTTCCATTTCCTCACTCTTTTCCTCACAGTGGAAACTGCAGCTGAAATGTCTGATTGTTCTTTTTATATCCTTCCTCTAAACCATTATGTTGAACAATCTTTATTTTCAGATCATTTGAGAGTTTTGTTTCGAGGAAATGCAAAGAGGAGAAAAACTAGAAATTGGCCACTTTAACCCTTTCTCATAATTGAAGTCACCTGTGTATGTAGGTCAAGTGTCAGTGAGTTACCAAACAAATTCTGTGTTTCAATAATTAGTGCTAAAGTTATTCAAGTCATTAAAACGACATAAATTTATGCACCTGCTTAATTTTGTTTAAATAATTATTTCACACTTTCTGTAAATCCTGTATTTCACTTCTTAAACATCACTGTGTTCATCTGATATATGATATATATTTAACTGAAATAGTTGATCCGAACAACCAAGGATTTATAAAGGAAAATCATGAAAATGATCGGGGGTACCCAAACTTTTTCACGCCACTGTAAATTTGACCACCTCTTTTTTGTAGAAAAATCTATGTCATTATTTTTCCTGTATTTCCATTTATTAATAAGACTGTTTAAAATGTCTCACATATGTTGCATCAATCTCTGCCATCACTTTATCTGATGCATCTGCTTCACTGGCCTTTTTCTTCATACTGTCCAGAGTCACCTCATGACCACCCAGCTCAGTCTGAATTTTCTATGAACAAAAGAAATACACTGATACTTTATCCACAATATGTGTCATAAGATGTATTGTGCTTGTTATAATTGGAAGATAATATGATGAAACAATCCTGAAATAACTTATCCAGAGAAACATACAAACCTGAGCTTCTTGAGGTATTTGAGCAGCATCTATACCATCTGCAAGATATGCAGTTAAATGACGATCAGTTGTGTTCAGAGAATCCTGGATTAGTCGTAAAGTTCTGTCATTTTCTTGAGCCCACTGCAAACTCTTCTCTAGCTGTTGTTGTCTTTGTAATGCCTGTCACAGAGATTCAGATCAACACCATTATTTCAACCTCTAAAAATAACACTGTCAAATCAGTAGTACAGGTGTGGTCAACATTCTTACCCTTTGCATAAGTTCATCCCAACGAATGTTGTAGTCCTCTACCTTTCTGTGAATGAGCTCATGGAGTACCCTGCCATCCATAAGGGTCTGGGCCAACTCTCGGATTTGGTTTCGATTATACTCAGGATGCTCCCTAATCATCATATCTAAAGACTGAAAAGAACAGAAAAAATAGAACTGCCATTACAAAGGCAAAGAAAAGGTGAGAGATTACAGATGAACTGCAGTTGCTGCACAAAAGGCTCTTTTAGTAATATGATACACTATTAAACCATCTCCACCTGCCTGCGTGGTCAAAAATCGTTTTGGTGAGCATGTGTCTACTGTAGCCTCAGCTTCTCTTTCTTTTATCACATTAGAATTTTCTCTGGAAACATGGGAAGCGTCTTTTAGATACTTACAGCCAAAGCTTCTGCTATCTCATCTGCGCCCCCTTGAAAATTCTCTGTCTCATCAAGTTTCTTCTCTAGGATATCCATCCAGGCATTTTCCTGCTCCAAATAGGACAGCAGTTCACACCAGCAAGCCCAAACCTCCTGAAAAATAGAGGATTACACGATGTTGGAGAAGTACGGTTCCGGTTTTTCTGTATTTTTATTATTGTGTATATTGTAGAATGATATTGCAGACACCAGAACTGTAAATGAACACATGTGAAATTACTCAGTACACAACATGGCAGAAGATATAGTTTTTTTCTTTTAGGGACGCATGGAGGGATGCCACTGTCCAAATACTCATGGACTTTTGCAAAACTGCATATTTTTAGAAACAACAACCTCAGTTAAGTCTTACCTCTAGTGTCTTGTACTTCCCATCGAGCCGGCTACACAGCCGATGGTAGTTGGAGGTCAGAACGTCCAGTTCTGTCTTTAGGGCATCATGAGCTGCTGGTGGAGCCTTAGCAATGAAATTCATCACTTTATCTGTCAGTAAGTTGACTTTGATTTCTTTATGATGGACTTCTTCTTGAGCTCTCTATGTGTGAGAGGAGAGGAGGGGAAAAGACATGAACACCAGTCACAGGACTGGACACACTCATTCATATTCATATTTTATGCAATTCTAATGACAATAAGTGCACTGCACTTCAGGTCATGCAATCCACATCATATCTGTAATATTACACTACTGTGTTCGTCCACATGATTTCCAGTAGTGGTTTATATATCTTATCTTGTCGGAGCATGTCCCGTATATGTGCCTGTAGGTGGAGCCCAGGAGCAAGGAATGCCAGGCAGATTTATCTATCTTTTTTAGCTTATTTATCTTTTTTAGTCAACCGTATGTTTTGTATAGGGGTGTCTAAATGTTTGCACATGACTGTACTGTTACACTTGTAGTCTCTGAGAACAAAAATAAAATGGTGTTCATTTCACTGCAAATATTGCAATGTTAAAGTGTTTCATTTGTTACAGAGAGCTGGTATTTAGCTACTTACAAATAAATCTGAAATATTCACTGCATTTATTAACAGCTAATTTTAACGCATACCTTTAGTTCATCCACTGCTTTGTGGAGTTCTTCAGGTGTTTTATACTGGAAGTCTCTCTCCAGATAATCTTCTTCTGCCTGTGTGATCCACTCCTGCATCTCCTGCATCTCCTTCTTTAAACTAACCGTCATGTCCAGTCCGCCTTTCAGGGCAGATTTTTTTGCATAGGCCTAAAGAGAAAAAGATAGAGAGCAGTCTTCTTAAAACTACACAGAATACAATGTCAGGCATATGCACAGACCTATAGTTCATGCTGTTGCACAGAAAAAATGATATATCCTAAAAATCCTATTAGAATCAGACCATTTTGAGGAACGCTCGTTACCTGTTTGCAGATGAGCTCCCACTGAGCATTGAGCTCATCCAGCATCCTCTGGATTTTGATGGCAAATGGTGTCTCTGCTTCCCTCTTTAAGGCCTGACCCACCTCATTGATTCCATTCAGACTTGGTTGGACAGTGTGAATGTCATTTACCAAGGCCTAGCAAATGAAAGAAGAATATTCAAAAAGAATGTATCTGTTGATTTATGAAAACCAGGGCACCAGTGTACTGACCTATTTTTTATGTTTACATTTGTACAGCAAACCTCAAGGATTTAAGCATTTCTAATGAATAACTTTTACTTGATTTGCACGGAGTAAAGCATGCCTCAGAGGTGTGTTATGGTTTGTGCTGTACGGGCTTATATTTAGCATCTAAAATACTGTAATAAATACAAAACCATGCTTTTACCTTTAGAGAAAAAGACACAAAATACAAAATATACATTGATTACAGCAAATTCCTCGTGCTGCTTAAAATCCCTGCATGGATTAAGTGCTTGCTCTCTAAAACTGAATGAATAGAAATTCTCTCACTGTGCACTGCTCCAGCTGTTTCTCCAGAGCTTCAGAATCTCCTAAAGCTGGCCACTCTTCATTCAGGAAAACATCAACATCAGCCATCCACTTCTGCAGGGTTTTTGTGTCGTTCTAAGAAAACGCACCATTTTTTTGTTGTATTAGAGAAAATAACACTTTCATTTTCTTGCAAAAATAGACAATATATACATAAAAAATCTGCATTGGTTGTTGTTATTGACAAAAACGTTCCTCAACTGTGTCCTCAATTTTGGCCATTTTGAATTCCCATATGTTAGCCAGGAATCAATGGGAGGAATTTAAACCTTTAAATGATCAAATCTAGGATGTGCTTCCTCCCGTCACTAACAATGATGGAGAGCTGATCATGAAAATCAGACTAAAGATTTTATATCAGTCAGCTAGCTGCGCTCCCTGTGACTCCAGTGCTCAGGCCTGCACTCTCCTGATGATGAGCGCAGACGCTTAGCTGGTCTCACCACTCAAAAGTCATTTACACCGAATGTCCAAACACTTGTGCACACCCCTTCTAATAAATACATTCAGCTACTTTCAGTTGCACCCACTTCTAACACAGATGTACGAATGAACACAGCTTCAATTTCTGACCTATCTATCTAAAAATACAAAAAACATTGTCACGCAGCCTGACTCTCCTTCCACACCTCTGGACTCCACTTCCCAGAATCCTTTGGGTTATGACGTCACCGTCAGTCGCTCGCCGTCGCCCAATCACGTTACGCTCCGGCGCTCAGACTCACCTGTGTTCTGAGGAAGGTCCGGGTTATGCTCTCTGTTTTTCTGTATTTAAGGTCGCACTGTGTAATGTATCTTCGCGAGGTATTGTCGACTTTGTTATTGCCTTCTCGTTACGACCCTGTTTTTGGATTACCGGTTAATGTCTTTTGTTTTGCCCTTATTGGATTTGGTGTTTGGTTGGACTGTTTCTCGGTTACGAACTCGGACTGTTTATACGACTACGTCTTCTGTCTTTGGTGAGATCTTTGTTTACCTGGCTATACTGTTAGCTGCATTTGCTTACCTGCCTGTAAATAAACCTGTGAGTACATTCTACTCGGCGTGCGTCGCTTCTCACTACCTGCCGTTACATAATACCTCGCCTTTTAAAAGAGCGATGGCTGAGTTTAATAATCTACAACAGGTAGTCGGGAATCAGGGGAGGGTTCTCGAGCAGCATAGCCAGCTTTTTGAGAGCATTACTCACACCGTTACTGCTCTTAGTACTCAGCAGTCGGAACAACACTCCCAGCTAGCTCAGATTACCACTAGCCTCCAGGGTATCGCTGCTCAGCTCGCCCAGCTAAGCGTGGCTAACCCCGTTAGCTTAGCTTCTGCTAGCTCGCCTCCGGTTAGCTCTTTCACCCAGCCAGCAACCACTTTTCTGGTGAGTAAACCTGATAAATACGATGGTACTCCGGATTCTTGTAGGGGCTTTTTGTTACAAATATCGTTGTTTTTTACTAATTCTGCGGTCAGTTCCGATTCAGCGCGAATTTCATTTTTTATTTCGCGTCTCACCGGTAAAGCCCTAGACTGGGCTACTGCTGTTTGGCCTAGTATGGAGTGAGCTACATACGAACACTTTCTCAAGGAGTTTAAGTTGATCACCCTCATTATGGTCAATATCAGGGGGAGTTATTGGTTAGATTACGTCAGGAAAATCGTTCTGTGTCTGATTATGCTTTAGAATTCCGTACATTGGCTGCTGGTAGTGGGTGGAATGAACCGGCTTTACGGGTCATGTTTCGCAATGGGCTAAGGGCTGATGTATTAGCTGAATTAGCCTGTAAGGATGATGGACTTCCCTTGGATGAACTTATTTCTCTGGCCATAAGACTGGATCAATTGAAACAAGGCGCTGTAATGAATCGTAAAGCTCCCTTTTTCTTTGTTAAAAAGAAGGATGGTGGTCTCCGTCCCTGTATAGATTATCGACAACTTAACGCTGTAACAAAGACCAACCCATATCCTCTTCCTTTGGTACCTGTCGCTCTTGAACAATTGCGTGGAGCTTCTGTTTTTACGAAGTTAGACCTTCGCAGTGCGTACAACTTGGTAAGGATTAGAGAGGGAGATGAATGGAAGACGGCCTTTTTTACCACTAGAGGGCACTATGAGTACCAGGTTATGCCTTTTGGCCTCAAAAATGCTCCTTCTGTTTTTCAATCATTTATCAATGATGTTTTGCGTGACATGCTGGGCAAATTTGTCATTGCATTTATAGACGACATTCTGATCTACTCCACTGATATGTCCTCTCATGTCTCTCATGTACGAGCAGTCCTAACCCGCCTTCTTCAGAACCAGCTTTTTGTGAAAGCTGAGAAATGTGAATTCCACAGGTCTACTGTAACCTTTTTAGGGTATGTTATCAGCGATCAGGGCGTTTCCATGGATGAAAAGAAGGTTCAAGCAGTTGTTGATTGGCCCCAACCTAAGTCAGTTAAGGAATTACAGAGATTTCTAGGCTTCGCTAATTTCTACAGACGATTTATTCGCAGTTACAATTCTATTGCAGCCCCACTCACCAATCTGCTAAAACGCAATACCAGAACTCTGATTTGGTCCGAATCTGCTGTCAATGCCTTTACTACTCTTAAGAGGGTGTTCACTATAGCCTCTCTTTTAAAACACCCAGATCCTAAAGAACCGTTTGTTGTGGAAGTAGACGCATCCAGTGTAGGAGTAGGTGCTGTTCTCTCTCAGCGTTTAGGCTCCCCTAGTAAATTACATCCAGTAGCCTATTTTTCCCACAAACTCTCCCCAGCTGAGCGCAATTATGGTATAGGGGATCGTGAACTTTTGGCCATCAAGCTGGCATTGGAGGAATGGAGGCATTGGTTAGAGGGAGCGTTACATCCATTCGTTGTTATCACTGATCACAGAAATCTAGAGTATATGCGATCCATGAAAAGTATGAATTCACGTCAAGCACGCTGGTCTTTGTTTTTTGCACGTTTTGAGTTTGTAGTGACTTATAGACCAGGTTCCAGAAATACTAAGGCTGACGCTCTCTCCCGCATTTTCGAAGATAATGATTAGGGGTGGGAATCGTTTACTATCTCACGATTCGATTCGATTCCGATTTTGGGGGCCACGATTCGATTCAAAATCGATTTTTGATTCAAAACGATTTGAATTATAAAAATTTCTGCTTCTGGCTTATGAATCTTATTGAAAAAAAACCCTCCATAATATACACTGGTCCTGGAGCAGGTAATGTGTTACAAAAACAATAAAATGTGCAGGAATGTGGGTCCTCAGTGACAGAGGAATCACTGGGATATCACAATGACGTTAATGAACAATAAATAAATAATAAATAACACTGCTTTATTACCAGGCTACTAGCGGTGGTGTGTAGGTGACGCTGCTGGGCTGATGTGATGATAGCAGTGGAGCGCTAAAGTTCAGGAGCAGCTGCTGATTAACTAGTTAATTTAAGGTCGTTGTATTTCTTCAGAAAGGGGGCAGGAGGTGGAGAAATTAATTCATATGGTCCATTCCTTAATTCCTCTGTGATGAGGAGCTGAAATTAGCTCTGATTAGCTTATTGTATTTTTCCGTTCCGCCTTAAATGCTGCAGCCCGCTGCCACCTGTAGCGTTATTTAAGGTGGAACTGGAAAGTTAGCTAGTTAGCTAGCTAACAGTTACTGAAACTAACTACTAGCGATCTTTTTTATGCTTGTTATGAAGCATTCTGCCATAAAACATTGAAACTACACGTTAATCTAATGTAATATAGTGCTTGTTCTGCCATCTTACCGGTGATTCTCAAACACCTACGCTCTGTGTGTGTCTGGAAGATCTCCGTTTGAAAGGACAAGCGCTATCCCCAGGGTTGCCAGGTCCAACAAAAATACCCAGCCCAAAATCAGTCTAAAACCCGCCCCTCAGAATCGATTTTGGGACATTTTAAATCGATTCTGAATCGTAGTAAATGAGAATCAAGATTCTTATGTGAATCGATTTTTTGGCACACCTCTAATAATGATATTGAAGGTCCAGAACTTACACCCATCATAAAACCAGAGATTATTTTGGCTCCTATTAGATGGGAGATCTCGGAAGAAATTGATCGAGTTAACTCAATAACTCCTCCCCCTGAAACATGCCCACCAGACAGAACCTACGTACCAGATCAATGCAGAGCCAGACTAATTGCTTGGGCTCATACCTCCCCTTCGTCAGGTCATCCGGGTGAAACACGTACTTTTCAGTTATTAGAAAATCGTTTTTGGTGGGAAAAAATGCGTCTAGATGTTCACAATTTTGTATCCTCTTGCACCGTAAAGTTCCGCGTACTCTACCGGCAGGCAAATTAATGCCCTTACCTATCCCAGCCAGACCCTGGTCTCATTTAGCTGTCGATTTTGTTACCGACCTTCCTGTTTCTTTGGGTCAAACTGTTATAATAACTGTGGTTGATCGTTTTTCTCGTGGTGTCAGGTTCATTCCGTTTAGTAAACTACCCACAGCGTTGGAAGCTGCAGAAGCTCTATTTAATCATGTTTTTCGCATTTTTGGAATTCCTGAAGATATAGTTTCTGATCGTGGACCTCAGTTTATTTCTCAAGTCTGGTCAGCCTTTATGAATAGGTTAGGAATTTCTGTCAGTCTTTCTTCAGGTTATCATCCCCAGAGCAACGGCCAATGTGAGAGGATGAATCAAGAACTGGGTAAATTCTTAAGAATATATTGTTGTAATAATTTCCATGACTGGGCCAAATATCTCCCCTGGGCTGAAATAGCTCAGAATTCGCTCATCAGTTCTACTACCAAGTTAATTCCTTTTCAATGCTGTTTAGGTTACCAACCACCTCTCATGCCCTGGTCAGCCGAACCCTCTAACATCCCCGCTGTTGATGATTGGATGCGTCGGAGCGAGGAAGTGTGGGAGGAGACTCACAGACGTATTGAGGCAGGTAGTGAGAAGCGACGCACTCCGAGTAGAATGTACTCACAGGTTTATTTACAGGCAGGTAAGCAAATGCAGCTAACAGTATAGCCAGGTAAACAAAGATCTCACCAAAGACAGAAGACGTAGTCGTATAAACAGTCCGAGTTCGTAACCGAGAAACAGTCCAACCAAACATCAAATCCAATAAGGGCCAAACAAAAGACATTAACCGGTAATCCAAAAACAGGGTCGTAACGAGAAGGCAATAACAAAGAACAGGAAGAAACCGCTTAGTACGCAACATAAGTCGACAATACCTCGCGAAGATACATTACACAGTGCGACCTTAAATACAGAAAAACAGAGAGCATAACCCGGACCTTCCTCAGAACACAGGTGAGTCTGAGCGCCGGAGCGTAACGTGATTGGGCGACGGCGAGCGACTGACGGTGACGTCATAACCCAAAGGATTCTGGGAAGTGGAGTCCAGAGGTGTGGAAGGAGAGTCAGGCTGCGTGACAAACATCTATTCTATCAATCACAAACAAATGTTAGTCACATGAAGCAATTACAGTTAAGTTAAACCTGGCAACGCTGGTTTAATTGGGTGTAGTTTATTGGGTTTATTTGGGTTAACACTGAAATATTCAACTCTGTGAAATAACTCCAACACTAAACACCATTTAAATCTGAATGAGTTAAAATTACACTTTGGAAGTGAAAATGAACTCTCAGCTGTTTCATTTAAATTTCAACAAACTCCACACTTACCTGGAACTGCTGCAACTTGGCCATGTGCTCCTGCAGTTTCTGTATATTTTCCTCCACTTGTTCACTTATCCGTCTCCAGCGTGCCATTACATTATCCAATTCAATACGATACTTTTGACACATATCAGGTGGAGCCGTCTGGAAGACCTGTTCAGCCATCTTGTTTAGATCGTCTACTTTACATTGCTGCTCTTGCTGGGACGCCTGTATTGCCTTGAAATATAAATGAACACAGAAGACTGTAACTGTAAACATGACAGTGCAATGCTCAATGTATAAAATGTGGTCCAGAGGGGCACCTGATGACAGACACAGTACACAGACATAACATTTCTAAATATTAAAGAAATCACAGATTACACAAAAGTACAACATCATTATAATGCCTTACAGCTGCAGACTCCCTTTATAGAGAGGAAGTGAAAATATAACAATAGCACGTCCCAAGATCCAAATGGGTAGGTGTGTAAACCCGAGCAACTCTGAGGGTGGATAAAACGTTATGACTTGAAGACTACATCGAATGTCCTCTAAAACTGCTTGAGGAGTGCTCCCATGACTGCCTTATTTTAATGCAGACATAAATAAAACACATAAAACATGAAACCAAAAAATAAGCAATCAAACTATCCTCACTGAATTTCAAGATAAATATGAATACACCCCATTATTAAACAGCATTCACGTGATGATACATGAAATGTACCCTTTTAAAAGCAAAAATTCTTACCATCATATCTTTGAGCCTCTGCTCCATGACTGAGTACTCAGTTACTGCTGTGGAGGGAAGAGCGAGTTTGGCCTCACACTGCTGCAGCCAGGCCATAAGAGCTGCCATCACATCTTTGTACCGTGCAGGTGGAAGACTAGACTGCACTAAAGAAAGGGAATAGAGAAAATATGAGATCAGTAAACATATTCTACAGATTCTACAAACTCTGCATGCTCTCTGCTTTTTGCAGGATCTGTTAGATCGGGGCGGGGCCATCTCCACCATTAAAGTTTATGCTGGTTTTAAAAAGTCACTATAAACAGACCCCTCTGAGCGCGTCTCAGCCAAGCCGACTTTACAGCCAACCATGTTCAACACAATGAGTACTGACCTACTGACTGTAGGTTGCTGGAAGGTGGAGCTAAACATTAAGAGTCCAAACAGGTAATGAGTTTAGGGGATATTACACTGTGTGAAAAGGGCTGAGACAGATCACACCCAGTGCATATTCTTCCTATGATCTATTGGCGGCGCCATGTAATCCAAAACTGCTTACCTAATACAAGCTGTTTTTCTCTTGCTTTTAAGTCTGCAAGAACTTTGTGGTAGTGCTCCTGTAATGCAGTTATATCAGCATCAAAGAGAACTGGCGTTTCCTCTTTCTCTTGCAGCTCTTGAAGCTGTTCATGTAGCTTCCCCACTTGTGGCTGAAGTGCAGACATGCGTGCTATCTCATCCTAGAAATTAATAAAAAAAAAATAATTATATAAGGTTTTGGAGATTTAAAAACAGTAAGAAAGTTAATCTAATAACACTAATGCAATCCAATACACAGTCTGTCTCTTCCATTTGGAAAAAATCATTTTTTTATAATTAATGACAGATACTGACAGTATATATTAGTCAAATAGTAATACAAATAAACAGCCTACAAGCAAATGAATCTTTAGCGTAAGATTTTAATGATCATATTTTATGATCACAAGAGTGAAAAGTTCACTCAAGACAAAACATTTATTCAGACTTGCAAACTCTGTTACCCTATGAATTCTTTTTAAAAAATATTTAAAAAATCACTAACTGACAAACATACAAAAAGACAATAAGTGCATAGACAAACTAAAGGAGTTCCTTTTGGGTACTTTTAAAACTATCTGAACTAACATGACCCCCGGAGCAACACCGCACCCTGCCAGCACAGGACACAAACAGCACTTCCACCACAGAACTTCAGAGGAGAACAACACAAGCGCATAAACAAAAGCAGATAATCAGAGAATTCAAACTTTGAAAACTTTTATAAAGAGATGGTTATTGTATTTTGTTACTGTATGTTGATTGGAGGGCCTGTGAGTTAATTTTAGTTAAAACTGCCTGTACTGTAAATTCTGATGGTATGAAAGGTGAGCACTTTTGGGGGGGGGGTTATGGGGGCATTCAAAAGCTCTTCAGCTTCCTAGGATGTCCCTTTTCACGTGATTTAAATGTTAAAAATTGTTTTATTTTGTCAATTGTTTAATTGTGTGAATAAATGAAAAGGTTGATGATGATGGCATTCATGACATTCAAGTGCCATTAGGCGAGGCTCCAAACCCCCAACTGTTCCATGGGCAATTAAGTGCCTTTAGAGTGGCTGTGCTCACTGTCTTTAGTCACTTGCTTTTGCGTGTGAGTGTGTGTACGTGTGTGTGTGTGTGTGTGTGTGTGTGTCTGTGTGTGTGTGTGTGTCTGTGTGTGTGTGTGTGTGTGTGTGTGTGTGTGTCTGTGTATGTGTGTGTGTGTGTGTGTGTGTAGAAAAATAGTGACTACAAAGGATTTGCCTCCAATTATTTAAATCTTGTCATATTCACAGTTTCAGTCAAATGTTTGCATACATTCATCAGGGATGTGAATGTTCCTGCAATGTGAACTTTAACGTGTACAGAGAGAACGCTGTTCCCAGAATCTGCACCTTCAGGCTTAACTCATGGTTGCAGCAGAACCACTGGAAATTATGGAGGCAGTTTAGCCGGCTGTTCAAGTGAAAGACAACCACTGCTATATGAGTAAAAGAGAAAAGACCTGGCAAAAAAGAACCTTATTACAAAGGTTTGTAATTGCTTTATTATAACACAGTTAGTTCGGACCCTGCAATGTGATTGGCTGAGAGGCTGTTATCAGCCGGTAATGTACTGTAACTGAAGCTCTCCATGTATTACTCCTCCACAAACAGGTAACCTAGCAACCATGCAGCGCTTACAAGCCAAACAGCACAGCTACAAACAGAGCAGCAACAGAATTATATAACTCGCAGAGTGTTTGTTACCAAAAAGATTGCATTTTCTCATCCTCTATGACTCAAAATCTTTCAATAAGCTATAAGCGAACTGTGGTATAATCGCAATAATACATTTGATATTCGAGCTATAATGTGTAATATTGGCACTGCTGTGCTGCAGTCATATGAAAATAAATGTATTCCTTTCAACTGCTGTAACCCTCACTGCCCACATATTACAAAGCACGCTTAGGTTGTCACGGATGTAAAACAATACAGCCACTAGAGGGCAGTTCAGATTCATATAAACTGAGTCATATGTTTCAGATAAAAACATGGTCACGGTGGAGGAGGTTGTTATAACTTACTTATGCTGTGTTTCATTTACCTCGAAAGCTAAGCCCAGCAGTGCCAATATTACACATTATAGCACACACTACCAGTGTATTATTGCTTAAATGGTGCCTTTCATTTGATATTGGAATCAAATTGGAATATTTCATCTAAAACACAATATTAGTATGTACTTTATTTGTAATTCTATATATGTGTGTGAAACACATTGAACTGTACAACTTCTACGTGTGAACAAATTTGGAAGAGCAAAATACTGCAGAAGGAATATCACACACAATGCTAACCTGAGATTAACAATGATATTATTGAGACATAAAAGTGAAACATATTTTTACTGGATTCACCATAAAACACTGGTGAATGTTTGTGAAACAAGTTTGTTCTTTTAGCAAACTGTCTTTCCTGAGAAATACTTTGAACTCCTGTAAAATTAGTTGAATGTTTAAATAAACTGGAATAAAACTTGGTTGTGGCTTAATTTCTAGCTCTAACTGTCGAGGTAAATGAAACACAGAATAAGAAGGTTATAACAACCTCCTCCACCGTGACCATGTTTTTATCTAAAACATACGACTCTGAACTGCCCTCTAGTGGATTTATTGCTTAGCATCCATTACAATCTAAAGCATGCATTGAAATATGTGGGCAGTGACGGTTTCAACAACTGGAAGGGATTCATTTATTTTCATAAATTTGGAGTTTAAATGAGACTAAACAAATTAAGCATTAAAAACACATCAAAAGTGACTGTGGAATTCGCAATGTTTTCTTCTCAAAGTCCGGACCTTAACCCTGTTCCAAATATGTGGACCATTCTCTTCTCATTCTGCCAAGAAGAGTGATCAAAAATGATAATATGTTCCGAACAAAAAAGTGGCAAAAATGTCTTGCTAATTTTATTTGAAATAATTTTATATAGTGATAACTTGTTGTTCCTAAATTAAAACTGCTAGAAACTTTTATTCTCATGATTCCTCACTTAACGAGAAAAATCAGCTTGCATCTACAAAAGAGCATTAGGTACCAGAGCAGCATTCATTAACATGGATATATGGTAAACAAAAATGTCCAATTCCAAGCTGGAGATTTTTTCTCAGGGGACAAAAGACTATACGAACAACTTAGAGGACCCATAAACATTGTCTAGCGACCTTCATATGGACAACGTCTTATGAACAGCAGACATCTTCCAGAGTCCAAAAACAGAAAAGACATTTTAAAAATGAAAGCACATGTGGAAGGTGTTCTGGAAGAGAGTTCAGGTTAACACATGCAGTGGGTAAAGGGCATTACCTTGAAAGACACAGGAATAGACAGACTTTGTCCTGCATATGGACACAGAACAGACAGACAATGAAAACACATCTAAAAAGGAACAAGACCCCACGCATGCAGGCAGACATTGGTGGTTACCCGGCAGCGTTCAAGTTGGATCCTCAGTGGCTCTGGCTCGCAGGCCGGGGGCTGCTGCACTTTCAGCCAGTTTTCTGAATTGGCTACAGCTTGCTCCAGTTCCTGGAAGAGATTGTAGAATGCCAGTACTTTGGTCTGGTAGGCCAGCCATGCCAGCCTCTCTGCCAGAAGAGCACAGAAATCAACCCACCGGGCACGCAACTGCTGTTCAGCTTGCTGAATGTCATCCGAATGCTGCCCATCTGGGAAGAAACAGGTCAAATCAATGTCACAGACACGGACACGGTATAGGTTAATTACTCAGTAGTACTGGAGAGCATGCGCACCACTCACAGCTAGTTATCAGAAAATGAGTTGCTATGTAAACAAGGCTGCTGTTCCTGTGCAAATGTGCAAACAATGGGAGTATTTATAATATAAAAACATAAAGTCAGTGCCAGCTGTCCAGCTTTACTGTCTTTACAGTTTGCCAACCACACACCATTTCAACAGGACTGAAGCAATATCCAGTAAAATTACAACTACAACATTTCAGTGCTGAAAATAATGCTGTGTGCTGCGTTATGCTCTGATACACCATGTGGCTTCTAGATCAGTCGTCAATTAGGTGTCTGCAAACCAACCAACCAGGGCAGAGGTCATGAAATTGTTCAAGAGCACACCATAAATAAAAAAAAATCTGCTTTTTTGTCTGATACTTAAACTGACCTGGCCATTTTTCACCCCAATCAAAGTTACAAAGGTTCATTTAAAGCACAAAATTAAAGCACAATAATTTCCTTATTGAATGAAATTTACTGATCTGTGAATGGTCTGTGCTCATATGTTGAAGGAGAATAACTACAGGTCAGACATATTAATATTTGTATATCATTTTAATCTCTCATTTATATAAAAGGTTAAAATATGCTTCATGGTGGTTTTGCATTACTGTTGGATTTTTTTCAGATTTATTTTCACTGCTTGTTTTGGAGAGTAAAGTAATTGGGTATATTTAGACTGTATCATCATGATATCACAGACCCTGGTTTCTATCATCACCGCAGTAACAACCCTGGGTTTTCCTGCAGTGCTTTATTTCATACCTGCACTGACTTTCACTTTTAATTACTTCTCTATCAGAATTCTGCAGAAATTGTGAAAATTATGTAATTTCCCTACAGAACTAAATCTACATGCTATTCCATAATAATCACAATAAAGTGCTTTTACCACTTGTGAGCTGATCTACTAGTGCCTGAGCCGAGCGCGTCGCTTCTTGCAACTTCCTGAATTTCTCTGGTCTTTCTTTATCAATTGCCTAAAGGATGATTGTAAGAGAGAGAAGTCATATTATTCATTACAGTAAAAACACAAAGTTCACTTGAGTTGAAACTAAAGTTTTATTTTATACTTCTAGACGCCAAAGTGGTTAGGTAGTGGATGAAAATCTCAAGTATCAAGACCTGAATACCAACAAGGTCATGTGTAGCTATAAAAGGATGAAAACTCTCAGCTTCAAAATAAAGACCTATTGGACCTATCTCCACATGCCAAACCAGAATTTTGTGCCCAAAAGTTGATCTGCAGCTTCCTCATATGTATGTTTTGGACCCCCAAAACTCCTTTTAGCCCTGAGAGACTCCCTTCATGTTTCTCATTTAAACCCAATTCCCAGTCGAGATTAAAATGAACTCTGTTTCAGATTAGGGGTAGGAATCACAGAGCATCTTACAATACAACATCATCCACTGCTAAATGCTTTCAGTACTTCTTTATTGTTAAGTGAGAGAAATCCAGTGGTTGGCGTGGTACAGCAGATTCCCGGTCTGTGTTGACTGGGTGGTTATGCTGTGCGACACCAATACCTGTTACGATGTAGTGTTAGTAATCCCACAGCCCACGTGAAAGAAAAGCACATTAAAAATAATACATACTAAATGTACTATTTTGGAACAGCAACTTAAGTATATTTCAACTGTAAAGAAACTATATTTAAACACAACATGAAAGCATTAGTTGTGCTTTTGAGAGCTTTGTTTGTATAACTTCTGCAAACGTCTGTAGATTTATGTATGTGCTAATGAGTGGATAGAGGGTTTCAGCCACTTGAGCTGCTCTTTCAGAGTTACCACTGACTCTCCTTCAACCCTCCCTCAATTCTACAGGATAAACGTGCCCTCATCTACAGGCCTGTCAGGGGCTTCCCTGGAGTCGTAATAAGTCTACCTGACATGGCATGGCGTCACATGTGACCTTGTTAGTATTCAGGTCTGGACACAGGCTACGCATCGTCATCCACTACCTTACCGTTCTGGAAGTCTTCCTGCATCATAGAACACAGTTACATGTATAACTGGTGTTTAATCATAGAAATGTAACTCCATTTACTTCATTTACTGCAGTGTGCATGTCCATTTATCTTACCAAGACTTTATCATAAAGGTCTGCCACGCTGCCCTCTTTGCGTGAAATTGAGAATTCTGGATTCTGCAAGATGGCCTCCGAGCGTGTCATAAAACTATGAATCTCAGTGAAGTCCACATCAAACCTGAAAACCACAAGTAGTAACTGAGCAGCTGAAACTATTTTTTATTCATAACTGTGCTGTAATTGACTGTACAGAGTTTTTTTTATATAGAACAGAAATATTAAACACAATGCTGCAAGCATTCCATTTGAGATTCCAGATGTTTTTTGCTGTATAATTTCTATTAAGAGCTAGAAACTACTATTAGTATAAACTATTTGTATGTAAACTGCAACAACACATCCAGATTCTTCAGTTACAGTGCTTACAGATCTAAACTTGCACTAATTGGATAAGATGACACCGGCATTCATGAAAAGGTTTAAAAAGGCGTCTCACGAACTCTCTGTCATACTAATTAGTCTAATTGTTCTCACCTGTTCAGCCCTGTATAAACACCCCTCATTTTCTGTGGCCAATATTGAATCTAGTTTTTAGCTCTTCTACTTGCATTTTCTCATCTTCTCTGCCTTTAATGTAGGACCTCTGCCTGTTTGTTTACTGACTACTGATTTAACTTCGCCCTTCTGTTTATGATAATGTTCTGGTTTGACCCTCGCCTGCTTTTGGACCTTGCTCTCCGCCTTGCTCATGGTTCGTGTTGTTTATCCTCTGTGTTTGACCTTCTGCTTCAGTCACTCTGCTGTGTTGTTTGTTTATGCTGCCTTGTTGTTGTTTGCTACACCTGTGTTTTGTGTTCCCTGTAATACTGTTACCATCTTCAATAAATCCTCTGATTCTAATCCGCGTTTGTCTCACCTGTGTCCGGCATTCGTGAGAAATTATAGTCTACTGTCTGTAAATGGCAATAAATAACTTATTAGATCAATCAATCAACTTTTAGTCTCCATTTAAACTCCAACTCAATTCATACTATTCCATTTTTCTTAACCGACCTAAACTACATCTGGTACCATCTGACCTGATATATGCTAAACATGATATGTTTTAATATTAATCCACATTCTACAACAATTTCCTTAACTACAGCATACAGCAAGTGAAGGTTAAAAACACATCAGTACTGACCTTTGTGCATCATGAGGTTGTGTTATTTTTTAAACTATTTATAGCAACAAGTTTAAGCTCTTATTTCATAGAAAGAGATGTCTTCAGCACATAGCTAACTGTTTATAGGACTGAGTGTCACCACTGATGTACAGGACTCATTTGATTTTGATTCACAAGGTCCCAATTTGATTTGATTTCTGAATTTGAATTTTTTCTGAAAAAATATTTAGACCGATTTTCTTTTACTCTGAATGTAACTGATGCTGCAATTTAACATGGAAAGGAACATTTCAGGGATGTTTTTGTGATTATGGATAACAGGTTTGTTAAATACAAGTGAGATATAAATTTACTAAAAAAGAAGACACATCTTGTTTAACTAGTCTAGCGGGCTTTAATACTGAGTGAGAAAGAAAACATTTTCTTCTTTAAAACTACAGCATGTTTTGGAACAGTTGGTCTGAAAGCTGTGGCTGCAGGGGGCTCCCTGGCTCTGCTGTGTAAATGACACACAGGAAAAATACGCTAACTTTAAAGATTGTTCTCGAGTTTGTATGAACTGATATTGGGTAACTTGAATAAATTGATTTTTTAAACCCACCCCTATTTGTTTATAAAAAGTATTATATGCATGAAACTCAGGATAAAAAGAAAGATAAAAGTTCACCTTTTGCGAAGCTCTGAGTCAACAACAATCTGGCGCTTCTTCTGTGGAGGAGGGGTTGCCAGACCCTCCTTAGCATGCTTCAGTATCTTTTTCTGCTGAGTGGTGACTCTAGTTTCCACAGTTGTCTGCAGAACTTCAGATTGAGATGTAGTTACAGTGGTTGAAAACTGTGAAAGACAGCAGTTACTGATGTGTTAAAAGTCACACATACTGTTTAAATGTATAACAGAAAAATGGTAAATACACACATTTCGTACACACAGAACACGTGTACTATTTATCTTTATCGCGATAAATTACAACAACGTAATAAAATACTTTTCTGGGCATCGTGGTTCTGTGCACTAGCCAAAGACACAGTCAAATACACTGAGTCTCATAAATGAAGTCACCTTCAGATTGCAATGCTATTCGTAAGGAAGCCAAGGGTTCGCAGAAACAACAAACTATTAAACATTTTGAACAACATGGCCAATTTACGATCATATTAATTGGACTAAATCTAGAGAAGTTGTTTGTAACAAATATGTAAGGTTTTTGTAGAGGTTCATAATGGTGTCTTGTTTTTTTATTTTTTAAGCAGATCCTGCAGATTTTGCAGTAGGGGTGGATAATTTGGCCATGACACACATTTTCACATTATATTGACATAATATCTGCGTGTCCAAGGTCGATATAGTGCACCAGAATGTGGGCTCAGAGCAGGTAGGGCCACTGGTTGCAGAACATGATATAATGTTGGCTAGGTGATCTAGCCTCGTATAATACTGGACTTCTGATGCCCAACAGCAACCACTGACCACAGTGCCTCTAGACACAGTTTCACTGGTTGCCTCCATAACGATTTTGTTACCCATCAAGTTTCATTCCTAATGTTTGATTCCCTCTGGGCACGACTGATATTTTGACAATGAGTGTAATTAGCATAAAGCAGTTTTTACTGTTGTAAGTTTTTGAAAGAGGTTTTAAATTGTTTATGATTTTAAAAACAAAAATAAAACATATAATTAATGTCTCATGAACATTTCCTAAAGCACACCACAATGCCCCTGACTGTAATTTACTGAATGCATTTCTAAATACATCACCTTGGTACTGGTGAGATTGAGTGACTGCACCAGTTTGTCCCACCGCTGAGCAAACCTTTCCAATCTCGCTTCAAGTTTTCCTGCTGCCTCTTTATTTTTGATGTTGGTTAACAGATCTTGAACAAGGGAGCAAAGCTTATCCATGGTCTGCCTCTTCAGCTCCAGATCTGCTTTCAGAATCTGCACAACACAACTCAACTTTTCATCATCATGATTCTACTCATAATGCTGCTACACTCCACTCTTAAATATTCAGTAAACATCAGCGTACATCTGATTCTCCCAGCAACCACGAGTTCATTTCACTGATTCTATTTTAGACTAAATTTGAATTATTCAAAATTTATTTATCAAAATATCAAAAAAATGCTCAGACAGCACTAAATTCTACCTGCTGTGCAGATTTAATTTTATCTGTACGCAGCGGCACTTACAGCCAGCTTTCTGAGGTTAGCGGCCACATCACTGGAGTCGGTGCTGCTTTGGATGGAAATAAGTAATTGTTCCTTCTGTGTCAACCAGGCATCAAACAGAATCTGAAAAAAACACATCAGATTAACATCACCTCAACACACTGCACCTCAACACCTCAACACACTGCACCTCAACACCTCAACACCTCAACACACTGCACCTCAACACCTCAACACCTCAACACACTGCACCTCAACACACTGCACCTCAACACACTGCACCTCAACACACTGCACCTCAACACCTCAACACACTGCACCTCAACACACTGCACCTCAACACCTCAACACACTGCACCTCAACACCTCAACACCTCAACACACTGCACCTCAACACACTGCACCTCAACACACTGCACCTCAACACCTCAACACCTCAACACACTGCACCTCAACACCTCAACACCTCAACACACTGCACCTCAACACACTGCACCTCAACACCTCAACACACTGCACCTCAACACCTCAACACACTGCACCTCAACACCTCAACACCTCAACACACTGCACCTCAACACCTCAACACCTCAACACACTGCACCTCAACACACTGCACCTCAACACCTCAACACACTGCACCTCAACACCTCAACACACTGCACCTCAACACCTCAACACCTCAACACACTGCACCTCAACACACTGCACCTCAACACACTGCACCTCAACACCTCAACACCTCAACACACTGCACCTCAACACCTCAACACACTGCACCTCAACACACTGCACCTCAACACCTCAACACACTGCACCTCAACACACTGCACCTCAACACCTCAACATCTCAACACACTGCACCTCAACACCTCAACACACTGCACCTCAACACCTCAACACACTGCACCTCAACACACTGCACCTCAACACCTCAACACCTCAACACCTCAACACACTGCACCTCAACACCTCAACACACTGCACCTCAACACCTCAACACCTCAACACACTGCACCTCAACACCTCAACACACTGCACCTCAACACCTCAACACCTCAACACACTGCACCTCAACACACTGCACCTCAACACCTCAACACACTGCACCTCAACACCTCAACACACTGCACCTCAACACCTCAACACACTGCACCTCAACACCTCAACACCTCAACATACTGCACCTCAACACCTCAACACCTCAACACACTGCACCTCAACACACTGCACCTCAACACCTCAACACCTCAACACACTGCACCTCAACACACTGCACCTCAACACCTCAACACCTCAACACACTGCACCTCAACACCTCAACACCTCAACACACTGCACCTCAACACACTGCACCTCAACACCTCAACACCTCAACACACTGCACCTCAACACCTCAACACACTGCACCTCAACACCTCAACACACTGCACCTCAACACACTGCACCTCAACACCTCAACACACTGCACCTCAACACACTGCACCTCAACACCTCAACACACTGCACCTCAACACCTCAACACACTGCACCTCAACACACTGCACCTCAACACCTCAACACACTGCACCTCAACACACTGCACCTCAACACCTCAACACACTGCACCAAAACACCTCAACACCTCAACACACTGCACCTCAACACACTGCACCTCAACACCTCAACACACTGCACCTCAACACCTCGACACACTGCACCTCAACACCTCAACACCTCAACACACTGCACCTCAACACCTCAACACACTGCACCTCAACACCACAACACCTCAACACACTGCACCTCAACACCTCAACACACTGCACCTCAACACCACAACACCTCAACACACTGCACCTCAACACCTCAACACACTGCACCTCAACACACTGCACCTCAACACACTGCACCTCAACACACTGCACCTCAACACCTCAACACACTGCACCTCAACACCTCAACACACTGCACCTCAACACACTGCACCTCAACACCTCAACACACTGCACCTCAACACCTCAACACACTGCACCTCAACACACTGCACCTCAACACCTCAACACACTGCACCTCAACACACTGCACCTCAACACCTCAACACACTGCACCTCAACACACTGCACCTCAACACCTCAACACCTCAACACACTGCATCTCAACACCTCGACACACTGCACCTCAACACCTCAACACACTGCACCTCAACACCTCAACACACTGCACCTCAACACCTCAACACACTGCACCTCAACACCTCAACACACTGCACCTCAACGCCTTAACACACTGCACCTCAACACCTCAACACACTGCACCTCAACACACTGCACCTCAACACACTGCACCTCAACACCTCGACACACAGCACCTCAACACCTCAACACACTGCACCTCAACACCTCAACACTGCATCTCAACACACTGCACCTCAACACCTCAACACACTGCACCTCAACACACTGTACCTCAACACCTCAACACACTGCACCTCAACACCTCAACAAACTGCACCTCAACACCTCAACACCTCAACACACTGCACCTCAACACCTCAACACACTGCACCTCAACACCTCAACACCTCAACACACTGCACCTCAACATCTCAACACACTGCACCTCAACACCTCAACACTGCACCTCAACACACTGCACCTCAACACACTGCACCTCAACACACTGCACCTCAACACCTCAACACACTGCACCTCAACACACTGCACCTCAACACCTCAACACACTGCACCTCAACACCTCAACACACTGCACCTCAACACCTCAACACACTGCACCTCAACACACTGCACCTCAACACCTCAACACACTGCACCTCAACACCTCAACACACTGCACCTCAACACCTCAACAAACTGCACCTCAACACACTGCACCTCAACACACTGCACCTCAACACCTCAACACACTGCACCTCAACACCTCAACACACTGCACCTCAACACCTCAACACACTGCACCTCAACACACTGCACCTCAACACCTCAACACACTGCACCTCAACACACTGCACCTCAACACACTGCACCTCAACACACTGCACCTCAACACCTCAACACACTGCACCTCAACACCTCAACACACTGCACCTCAACACACTGCACCTCAACACCTCAACACACTGCACCTCAACACCTCAACACACTGCACCTCAACACACTGCACCTCAACACCTCAACACATTGCACCTCAACACACTGCACCTCAACACCTCAACACACTGCACCTCAACACCTCAACACACTGCACCTCAACACACTGCACCTCAACACCTCAACACACTGCACCTCAACACCTCAACATCTCAACACACTGCACCTCAACACACTGCACCTCAACACCTCAACACCTCAACACCTCAACACACTGCACCTCAACACACTGCACCTCAACACCTCAACACACTGCACCTCAACACCTCAACACCTCAACACACTGCACCTCAACACCTCAACACCTCAACACACTGCACCTCAACACCTCAACACACTGCACCTCAACACACTGCACCTCAACACCTCAACACACTGCACCTCAACACCTCAACACACTGCACCTCAACACACTGCACCTCAACACCTCAACACACTGCACCTCAACACCTCAACACACTGCACCTCAACACCTTAACACACTGCACCTCAACACCTCAACACACTGCACCTCAACACACTGCACCTCAACACACTGCACCTCAACACCTCAACACACTGCACCTCAACACCTCAACACACTGCACCTCAACACCTTAACACACTGCACCTCAACACCTCAACACACTGCACCTCAACACACTGCACCTCAACACCTTAACACACTGCACCTCAACACCTCAACACACTGCACCTCAACACACTGCACCTCAACACACTGCACCTCAACACCTCAACACACTGCACCTCAACACCTTAACACACTGCACCTCAACACCTCAACACACTGCACCTCAACACACTGCACCTCAACACCTCAACACACTGCACCTCAACACCTCAACACACTGCACCTCAACACACTGCACCTCAACACACTGCACCTCAACACCTTAACACACTGCACCTCAACACCTCAACACACTGCACCTCAACACACTGCACCTCAACACACTGCACCTCAACACACTGCACCTCAACACCTCAACACCTCAACACACTGCACCTCAACACACTGCACCTCAACACACTGCACCTCAACACCTTAACACACTGCACCTCAACACCTCAACACACTGCACCTCAACACACTGCACCTCAACACACTGCACCTCAACACCTCGACACACAGCACCTCAACACACTGCACCTCAACACCTCGACACACAGCACCTCAACACCTCAACACACTGCACCTCAACACCTCAACACACTGCACCTCAACACCTCAACACCTCAACACAGGTTACAGAAAGGTCTGTAATATACTTGTCTTTAGTACCTGCTCCTCAGTAAAATTTTGCCAACTCAGCAGAATCTTCTGAAGAAGAAGCCAGCGCTCCTCTGTCCACTTGCAGATTGCTGCCCATCGCTCTCCCAGGTTCTGTTGGATAAACACACAGGAAATAAAAGAAATGGGAAAAGTGAATTTCTTGGTTGATGATGCTGTTAACTTTATTTTTTAATCTGTGCATTCCTCTAGCCATGTGCTTCTAAACTACTATAATCACACTGTTAAAGTTCAAAGCTAACAACCAGCTAACAAACAGTTAAACAGTTTCTGTGGAGTTAAGTGCTTTTATTAGCTAAGTTTTCTTATTGACAGACATTAATAAGTATTAAAAGCTGGAGCTCATATTATAATGTAGCTGGTCTTCTTCGTGTTGTTTGTGTTTTTCACTGGCTTTTATAAACCAGTACTTGGTTGTATTTTATAACTGGCCCATAAGCTTACATATCAGTATTAACATGTTCTCTCAAGCTATAACACGTGGTTCAATCGTGAATAGAGCTAATCGTTACAACTACTCATACAGGGCAAGACTTTTTTGAACTGAAAAATGAGTTTTTACCTGTAGTTTCTCCTCCAGTGCAGCAGTGGCACTATCTCCACTGCTCTCATCCACCACTACCACCATGTGTGTCAGAGAGTTCACTCGTACCTGCTCCATCTCCAGATCCTCTTGCAACAACTTTATACATAGCCAATAATTAACAATAAAGACAATCAGATTTTTATTGACTTTAAAATCCTGTGATAAGTCATAAGGTACATATTTGTGGTTACAAATGAAAATGTTATGGTTTTCTTTCATCTCTGCTAAAAAGATAGGAAAAAGATGACATACTTTGTGCTCTTCTATTTGGTGTTTCACGTCCTCTATTTCAGGACCTAACGGCTGCGCTCCCATACGTTTAATTCGAGCTTCAGTTACATCCAACCAGGACGTAAGCTGCTTCAGCTGCTGGTGCTGCAAGTCCATTAAAACTTCATGAAGCCTTGAAATAATCAAAAATATATTTATGTTTATTTGAAATATTTACAATGCACAAATAAATCACAAGGCATACATTCTGATGTAGGCTTATATTAACACATCTATTTAAGAGTAAATTGTCAAAAAAAAGATTGAGTACCATATTTTACGTGTTAGCGCACCATAATTAAAAGTGCTCACATAAGTAAACAACAATCGAGTCAATCAAGTGCTGGATGTTAATCTCGATAAGATTTCTCTCCTGAAAACTGTTTAGCAGAGCTAGCCACGGTTATCAGTGCTTAGCACTAGTAGGCGAGGAGGTTTAAGCTGAGAAGCAGGAATATACAGAAGTGGCGCGGGAAAGAGCGACAACTTACAAGGAAAAAGGTCAATAATGTGGGAGCATGTGTTACACTGCATTATATTAGGTGTCCACCATGCGTCTCCAAAGTGTTCAAAATCTCCAAGACTGTCTGTGTGCAACAGGGGCTTCACAGTGCACATGCACCTCCAAGTCCCAGAAATGCACTCTCACATTATATCACATTAGCCAAGTAGCTAACTACTTATTAAATGTAAATGTATCAACGTTTCAGGTAGATTGTTTTAGCTTCTGTGAGTAGCTAGCTAGCTAGCATTAAGCACATTTTATTGCTAAATTGCGACATGTCAGTTATAACAGTAGCACGCACGTGAAACGCATGTGAAAAACACATGTATCGATGTTTTTACGTCAAATCGATGCATCGTATGGTTCATAGTTGTATCGATTTATTGATACAGATCGATGTATTTGTACAGCACTACTCATTTAAAGCATTTATTTACAAAACATTAGAAATGGCTGAAATAACAAAAAAGATGCAGAGCTTTCAGACCTCAAATAATGCAAAGAAAACAAGTTCATATTCATAAAGTTTTAAGAGTTCAGAAATAATCAATATTTGGTGGAATAATCCTGGTTTTTAATCACAGTTTTTAATTTCATGCATCTTGGCATCATGTTCTCCTCCACCAGTCTTACACACTGCTTTTGGATAACTTTATGCTGCTTTACTCCTGGTGCAAAAATTCAAGCAGTTCAGTTTGGTGGTTTGATGGTTTGTGATCATCCATCTTCCTCTTGATTATATTCCAGAGATATTCAATTTGGTAAAATCAAAGAAACTTAATTTAAGAAATAAGTTTTAGGTGTTCCCTTTTTTTTCCAGAGCCAGATGACCGCCAGAGTGGTTAGACAGTAAATGGAATTCCCATCCCATCCAACAGTTTTTGGTTAACAGAACATTTTCAGAATGTTACAATTATTGTTTTTAGTTTGTTCAATCTGTCAAGTTTTCTGTTGTTATTTAATATTTTTAAACGTCCTCGTCACGTCGTAGTTTTGAGAATGTTATGTTTCTGTAATGTTATTATTGTCTAGCTGACCCAAAGCCTCAAAGTTGGAGACCCCCAGATTTGGATGCTATACTCACCCTTCTAGTTAAGAAAAAAAAGTGCTTTGGTTGCAATACATCAGCTCACAGACGCCTGCACTGACTGACATCAAATTGGGGTGGCGCGGCGAGAGGGCAAAGTCAATTAAAAATGATTGGCTAGGTTTTGTTGTATTTAAAATCTGTATTACCTGCTTTGTCGTTCCATACTGGCCACACGGAGATGTTCCCAGCGAGAGTTTAGAAGGTTCATCTGTTCCCGGATTTCACTCTCCTCTTCCTCGGACAGCTGACCCTCGGCCAGCAGGATGCTCCCTGCCTTCAGTACTCTACCCACACTGCTCTGATGAGAGGTTAACTCAACCATGTAGCCCTAAAAGCACACACACACACACACACACACACACACACAATATTATCATTTCTATACTCTACATTTTAAAATAACAAACAAAACCTGTGAAGCCCCATTATATATTTTTTATTACAAGATGCTATCCCATTCCATTTCAATCAACCCAAGCTTGATCTAAGAGATGCTAATAATTTATGTTAGCATTATTCTTCAGTATATCAGGGTTTTATTATTGATACTTCATTGACTGCCAGTCAAAATTTACACAGATTACAAACCTGAATGTTGTTCCTCTCTAGTTATGAACCATTATGCCTACTTGAGTCACACAAGCTACCAGACACCCGAAATTTTAAGCTAGAAGTAGGATTTGTTTCCCACGATTAATTAAAAAACAATGACATAAGAGTTTTTTAGGTTCGGAATAGAAATAGAATTGATTTCTAATTCTCTGAACCAACAGAATTATGAGTTCTAATCTACTTTAACCAATAAATAAAATAAAAAGAAAACTAGTCTTGTCTATTTTTGTATGCCTATAAAAAAGTGTTTTTGCTTCTTTTCTGTTGTATTGTGACTTACGTGTTAAATGTCAGAGAAAGACGACACTGTAATCTGTAAAATCTGTATAATGCTAACTTTAAGTAAGGGTGGAAACCCCAGTAATTTTCCAATATTCTATCTTTCAGTTTAAAACCCAGGGGTCAAACTTTTTTCTCTCGAGACCCTTTTTTGAATACTTGGGCGCACCCTCAGCTAAAGCATCAATAAAGTGTCAATATGCAAACTTTCGCAGTGCATGTATTAAAATATCAGGTTAAGTCATCCCATTTGTCCAGAAGTTGTATTTTAACTGGCTAACAAATAAAAAAAAACACACAGACAGTCTGTTCAGCACATAATAACACATCTATCATCACTCAGTAGAGTGGCAAAGGTATGAAATAGTAATTATCAGCCAATGTCAATGCATCATGGTATTACGGTATTTCAAAATTATCCTACAGCACTAACAAATTAATAATGAAAATAAGAACATTCTTTCAATTTAAAATAACATCTAACCATATTATGTTATATAACTGAAGCATGTGGGCACCAGAGCTGGAGGAAGTGTTCAAAGTTCATAAATAAGAGTTTAAGTAAAGTATTTGGGTTGGGTTAGAGTTCTTTTTAACCTAAGTAAGCTATATTTAGGGCCCGAGCACCGAAGGCGCAGGCGAAGCCTTCACCGGAGGTGCAAAGCCCTATTGTTTTTGGTCCGTTTATTATTATTATTATTTTTATTTTTAAACTTTGCGCCCATTTTTGAGGCCTTTCTGATTCTCGAAAACTCTTGCATTTTGGCACAGACGTCCAAGCCAAATTTAAAATTTCATGGTTCCTGGGCTTGGGCGTTGATCAGGAGCTCTATAGCGCCCCCAAACGTTGCCAGTGGCCGGGATAAAGTTTGTCCAATGTGCACCAACTTTGGTACGCTCATTGGCCTCATTATACCGATCAAGAATCACTTGGATTAATTTGACTCCGCCTAACAGGAAGTTGGCCATTTTGGCAGGAAGTCGCAAAAAAAAGTTTCCCGTGGCATTTTGGGTAGGTTACGATGTTCGAAAACTCATAAAATTACACAGGCCTATTGGGCATAGTTTGTACTTTGATGTAAAATTGGAATTTTTCATATTCATAATTTATCAGCTCTCTAGCGCCACCTATTTTATATGACATTTATAGAAAGCTCGTAGCCTCTTCTAAATTAGCAGACCCAATAATGCCTTTAAATGATTTCGAGAAATGTAATCGTTTTTCTAATGTGGAGCTAAATGACTCTACAGCGCCCCCTATTTGGTTTAGGCTAATAAATTAGCGGTAGCTGTCTCAAAATTTCTCCAATGTTCAAGATTTTTGGTAGAAGCATAGATATTACAATGCCACACATAATACACATTGGCATGTTTTGGCTCCGCCCAACAGGAAGTCGGCCATTTTGAAAAATGTACAATTTTTACACATTTTTCACGAACTCATTCGAACTCCTCCTAGAGTCTTTGTCAGATTACAATTAAATGGTCTGTGGATAGTCTCCAGACATACGTGGTGCTAAATTGTGAAGGAATAGTCGTTAGCTGAAACGATGACGTAATGGCGGGCAATTGATTTAATGGAGACACAACACTAAACCAAAAAGAAACATTAGCATGGTCAGAATACAGCTGCTTGGAAATTCATGAAACTTGGTAAAAACACAAGAGACATCATAAGACACGTTTTTAGTATTGGTAAGACTGACTCCGCCCAACAGGAAGTCGGCCATTTTGAAATAAGTGCATTTTACACACATTTTTTGCATACTTTGTCGAACTCCTCCTAGGGAATTTGTTGAATACTCTTGATATTTGTTAGCAATAAACTACTAACACACCTGATGATAAATTGCGAAGGAATAGTTGATATCTTAAACGAGGACGAAATGGCGGACAGTTGAGTTGCTGGAGATACCCCATTAAAACAGGAAGTGAATACATTCTGGTGTTGGTAGGTGTTTGAGGAGGTTAAAAAGGTCGAAAACTCACAAAACTTCACAGGCCTGCTTGATTTACGCAGTCCTTTCATAAAAATTGAAGTTTCATATATACGTATTTCATTGGCTCTATAGCGCCACCTAGGTTTCAATGCATATTTGACATTACAGGAACGCTCAAAAACTCTTGAAAATGGTCAGATTCCATAAGACCTAAAAACACTTTACAAATTTTGTGATAATTTTTTTGATGTGTAGCTAGCGGACTCTACAGCGCCCCCTAATTTGTTCAGTTAATAAATTAGCTGTGGATGTGTCACAATTTGTCTAATCTTCCCAAATTTTGGTAGGAATGTAGATACTATGACACTGCACATATTTGCAATTAGATTGTTTTAGCTCCGCCCAACAGGAAGTCGGCCATTTTGAAATTTGCTACATTTTTACAAATTTTTCACAAACTCATCCTAAAGTCTTTGTCAGATTACCTCTAAATTAGCTGTGGATGAACATCAGACACATTTGATGAAAATTGCCAAAGGAATAGTTGATCCCTAAAACGATGACGGAATGGCGGACAATTGATTTACAAGAGGAGCAACACTAAACCAAAGTGAAACAATGACACGGTCAGAACACAGATGATTGAAAATTCATGAAACTTGGCAAAAACACAAAAGACATCATTAGACACGTTTTTATTATTGGTAGGACTGACTCCGCCCAACAGGAAGTCGGCCATTTTGAAATAAGTGCATTTTACACACATTTTTTGCATACTCTGTCAAACTCCTCCTAGGGAATTTGGTGAATACTCTTGATATTAGTCAGTAATAAACTACTAACAGACCTGATGATAAATTGTGAAGCAATACTCGATATCTTAAACGAGGACGAAATGGCGGACAGTTGAATTGTTTGAGATGCCCCATTGAAACCGGAAGTGAATACATCTTGGTGTTGGTAGGTGTTTGAGGAGGTTAAAATGGAGGAAAACTTACAAAAATGTACAGGCCTGCTTGACTTATGCTGTCCTTTGATCTAAAATTTAAATTTCGTATAAATGTATTTCATTGGCTCTATAGCGCCACCAAGGTTTCAATGCATATTTGACATTGCAGGAATGCTAAAAAACTCTTAAAAAATTGCCCGCTACAATATAACTGCACATTTCATGAGAAATCACATATGGGTCTAACTTTCACCGGTTTCTCGGTTTGGCCCGGTACGATTTGCGCTGTTATGCGAGGGCCCTACGTCCCCCTGTGACAGGGGGACAACTTGTTGGTATTAATTTGCTGATTCTTAGCACATTACATACAACACTCCCTCTCACAAAAGTTTCAGGTAAATATATCATATATCAGATGAACACAGTGATATTTAAGAAGTAAAATGAAGATTATAGGATTTACAGAAAGTGTGCAATAATTCTTTAAACTAAATTAGGCAGGTGAATAAATCTGGTTAACCCTTGTTATTTTATTGATTTGAATACATTTAGCACTAATTATTAAAACACAAATTTGTTTAGTGAGCTCATTCACCCTTGACCTACATACACAGGTGAATCTGATTATGGGAAAGGGTTAAGGTGGATTAGCGCAACATCATTGTTTAGAGGAAGCATATAAAAAGCTATTTTAGAGATTTCAGTTCCAGCTGCAGTTTCCACTGTGAGGAACAGAGTGAGGAAATGAAAGAACCACAGAAACAGTTCTAGTTAAGAGCTGACGCTGCAGAAAAATCTCAGATAATCAGACGAGAAGGATGATGAGAACAGTCACAGTCAACCCACAGACCTCCAGAGCTCTAAACACCTACACCATCATCCTGCTGCAGATGGAGTCACTGTGCATCGTTCACTATTCACTTTTCACTATTCAGCGCACTTTTCATGAGGAGAGGCTGTATGGTAGAGAAATGCAGAAGAAGCATTTTCTTTTCTGTGCCACAAACAGAGTCACTTGAGGTATACTAAATCTAAAGCTAAAGCACATTTAGACAGCTTCATTTTGGAATAAGGTTCTGTGGTCTGATGAAGGTAAAATTTAGTTATTTGTAAGGCGGTTATTTATGCATGAAAGAAAAAGAACACAGTATTTCAAGATAAACACTTTACTGCTCCCCACAGTAAAATCTGGTGGTGGTTCATCATGCTGTGGGGCTGTGTGATCAGTGCAGGTACTGGAATCTTGTTAAAGTTGAGGGTCTCATGGATTCCAGTCAATATCAGCAGATTCTTCAGAACAATGTTTAAAAATCAGTGGCAAATTTAATTTAACAAGACAAGACAATGACTCCAAGATGGCGCCGCACATGGCGACATTGGTCAGTAGCTCCGTCATGCTTTGCTTGTTTTTGTTTGATGTTGATCTCCTCAACATCAGGCAGCACACAAGTTTTGCAGCGTGGCAGCTGCGCTCCTCGGTACTAGATACAAGTGGAGGCCCAGGCGTGGAAAACGTGGCAGAGCACCTACTAAACTCCGGAAATAAAAATCTATTTCTTTAGTCACATTCAGGCCTGATCTGTTCTCCAAATATGAAATCACTAAAATAGGACCTTTCTGATAAAGCAAAGTAGATCAAAAGATACTCAACTGATCAAAATTACCTCAAGAGCGCAGCAAAGACTCATCCAAGAAGTCACAAAAGATGTCACAATCAGATCCAAAGAACTGCAGGACTTACTTGCCTCAGTTAAGTTCAGCGTTTTTGACTCCATTATAAGAAAGATACTGTGCAAAATTGGCCTGCATGGTAGTGTGCCAAGATGAAAAACAACTCTGAGCAAAAAGAAAATTAAGGACCCTATCGTACACCCCACGCAAGGCGTGTAGCGTGGCGCGTTGCCATCGTACACCCCGCCAACAGTCTATTTTTACGCCTTGCGCACAAGTCCTTAAAATAGCAATGAACTTCTGGAATATATAACGCTGATGGGCGTGGAGGTCTGGAAATGACGTGTGTTCAGGTAAATTTCTGGCGACAGAAAAAAGCGCGACTGATCCACATAAACCACGTCTAAAATCAACAGTCAGTTGCGCAGCTATAACTGGATCACGATCACCATGAGCACTGAGCTCCCCATTCACTATACCACACACCATCACTAAATATACCTACAACTGTGCACAGTAACTATAAATTATTATTAGTTATATTTATTAATGACATTTATAAGGATTTATATTTATGTTCAGTACACTGCAGCTTAATAATGCAGATTTAGACCTTTCTGCTGTTTGAGAATTTTAACAGATGCTTATTTTCACTCAAATGCTGTAGTTTTAGAAATAAAAAATTAAAAGAGAAAAGAACTTTGACTGAACATAAATTTATTTTATTTCACTTCGCTATAATTTAACTGAAATTCACTTTTATTTTTATTATTTCTGAAAAATAAAGCACATTGTCACCCTGGGGTCTGGTGCTGCCCGTCAATTAAATAAAACTTAAAACATTTGAAATACACAGAAATATAAAGATATATGTTAGAATTCGTTTCTTATCACCAGGGCAAACTTATTAAAATATTAAATATAATAATTCATTAACTAAAATCTCGACCAGCGCTCTAAAATACTGGTAACAATAGTGGTATTTGTACTAAGTGTGAGATAGTTAGTACCTTGGTGGATAAGGTGAATAAGTTAGAGCTGCACGTCCGGGGTTTAATAAGAGATAGACAGCAGGATTCACTGTTAGCAGCCCCGGGTGTCTCAGGGAGAGTTAGTACCTCCTCGACTCCGGCCTTAGAGCCCTCACAGCGGGGCGAATGGGTAACGTCTCAGCGGCATAGTCGAAAGGCTAAGGCTAATGCTACCGCAAAGGCCACAGCCAGCCCACCTAAACACCACGCTCCCCCAGTTCACGTGTCAAACAGGTTTGCCCCGCTCAGTGAAGCACCAACTGAGGAGCCTGTTAAAGGTACTCTGGTGATAGGAGACTCTATCGTCCGACACGTGAAATTAGCTACTCCTTTAGGGGCACCAGCGGCAACAGTTACTTGTTTACCGGGAGCCAGAGCACCGGACATTAGTGGCAACCTTAGGTTAGGGAATAGGAGATATTCGAGGGTAGTAATTCATGTAGGGGCCAATGATATCCGTCTGTGTCAGTCTGAAGTAACTTAAGGCTAATATTAAAGAGGTGATTAAACAAGCCCAGACGCTCTCCTGCTGGTGTGCAGAAAATCATGTGGGCTTTATAGATAACTGGCTACAGTTTGAGGGCAAGCCTGGTCTTTTAGGTAGGGATGGTGTCCACCCCATGCGGGAGGGTGCTGCCTTACTTTCATGCAGCATAGCAAATAGTCTTTTTGCTAGTTGGCAGAGTAGTCCGGCCAGACTGATGGAAGTTTCTGAAGTCAGCTCTTCTCCACCACCACAGATCAGCTGCTCATCGTCCATCTTACTCTCCACTACAGATTACACCCAAGCCATTAGTGTTGCTATTACACTCCTGAATATATAAAACCTATATGGATGTATGAAAGACTTTTTAAATTTTAATTTAAAAGCCGTTTGACCAGTGGTAGGATGGTCCCCCTTTAATGTGAGTCTTGGTCCTCCCGAGGTTTCTTCCTCCTCCTGCAGCTCTGAGGGAGTTTTTCACTGGGGGTTCTGTATTCTGTATTTTCTATGTTTAATGTTTTGCCTGATTCTTTGTCCTGTAATCATGTTTCTGTAAAGCTGCTTTGTGCCAACACCAGTTGTAAAAAGCGCTATACAAATAAATTTGATTTGATTTGATTTGATTAGTGTTAGAAGCTGCTGACAATCCAGAGCCGGGACCAGGCCGCAGACAGAGAGGCTTAACCGACCGTCTGCGAGCTGCAAAGAGACGTTACCTAGATACCAATGTATTCAGACTGTGTCTGTCCCCCGAGTCAAACAAAAACATCAAAAAACTAAAACAGTAAATCTAAATAACTTAACTTATATTAAACAATCATATCCAGACTGTAGTACTAACATTTCAAGCCTAAAGATTGGTTTACTTAATATTAGATCTCTAAATTCAAAAGCAGTTCTGGTGAATGAAATGATAACTGATCAGAAATTCGATGTTCTGTGTCTGACAGAAACCTGGATTAGGCCAAATGAATATGTAGCATTAAATGAAGCCACCCCTGCAGGCTATAATTATATACACAATCCGAGATTGTCCGGTAGAGGAGGTGGGGTCTGCATACTTTTCCGAAGTACCTTAGTTAGCAATCAGAAACACTATGAAAATTTTACTTCTTTTGAGCTTCTTTACACCAGTATAATTAATCCAGTTACAAAAAAGAATGCATTTTCTTTAATTAACATCTACAGACCACCAGGGCCCTATTTAGAATTTTTAAAAGAATTTAGTGATTTTGTCACAGATTTAGCAGTATGTAGTGATAAAGTGATTATAGTTGGAGACTTCAACATTCATTTAGAAAAATTGGATGATCCATTAAAAAAGGCATTCACATCGATTTTAGACTCAGTTGGTTTTATTCAAAATATAACAGGACCTACTCATTACTGTAATCATACTCTGGATTTAGTTTTGACCCTGGGTGTGAGCATAGATAACCCGAATATTCGTTCTCAAACCTCCGCAATTTCAGATCATTACCTTATTTCATTTAAATTACATCTTAGTCATAATATACGTACATCCCCTAGCTACTCTGTAAAACGTTCAATTACGCCTTTTACAGCCCAACAATTTACAGATAAGCTTCCCGATTTATCAACTCTAATGTATTCTCCTATAGACCCAGTAGAACTAGACAAACTAACCGAAGGTTTAGAAAATACCTTTCGCTCTACCTTAGATGTTGTAGCTCCCCTTAAACACAAAATAGAGAGACAGAAAAAGCTCGCACCGTGGTACAATGATCAAACTCGTACCTTAAAGCAGTTAGTACGAAATTTAGAGCGTAAATATCCATCAACTAAACTGGAAGTGTTTCACTCTGCGTGGAAAGACAGTCTTGTTAAATATAGAAAAGAACTAAATAAAGCCCGCTCAGCGTATCTGGCCTCACAGATCGAGATAAATAAAAATAATCCTAGAGTTCTCTTTAGTGTTATTTCCAAATTAACTAAAAGCCAGGCAGGTATTGAACCTCAGATTCCAGCCATTCACACCAGCAACGATTTTATGGACTTCTTCAATAGTAAAATTAAAACATTCGGGATAAAATTAAACAGATAAATATTACATCCTCTCTGTCATCTGGTCTGGCTGATCTAGAACAAAACCCTGTTATACCCAAGTCTTTAACTTTAGTTAAAATAACAAACAATCTACTTACAGCTGCCGACCAAGGCTGTGTCAGTGCTATTATATATCTAATGTTACTAGAACAGCTTTTAACATTGCCAGGATAAGAAACGACTGATCCCTGCATGACACAGGAAAATTAGTGTCACACTGAGTAAAAGGACGGACGAGGAGAGCGGACACACACGCAAGAAATCATTTATTAAACAAAACAAACAAACAAACAATAAACACGCAGCCGAGACAGACGTACAGGAGACAAAGGAGCTTAAATACACACACAAGGTGGGAAAGGGAATGGGTAAAACCTGGGGACCGATTAATGAGGGGCGGGGCTACAGTAAAGGTAAAGACACGGATGAACACAGGGGCGGAGCTACAGATGAACGCAAACAGAGCACGAGGCACAGGTAAACACAGAAACACCAGCACAGACAGGAAACGACAGGGAAACGGGGTAAGGAAGAGGCGATTAATACACGCCTTCATTACCTCAAGGCTAGATTATTGTAATGCGCTACTGTCTGGATGTTCCTGCAGTAACTTAAATAAACTTCAGCTAGTTCAAAATGCTGCAGCCAGGGTCCTTACTAAAACTATGATCCAAAACACAGCAGCAAGTCCCCCTCTGAATGACTGAAGTGAAGAGTTTGGAGTGGCCTGGTCACAGTCCTGAGCTGAATTCTACTGAGATGCTGTGGTGTGACCTTAAAAAATTAGATTTATGCTCATAAACCCTCCAATGTGGTGGAATTACAACAATTCTGCAAAGAAGAGCCGACCAAAATTTCTCTACACTCTGCGAAAGAATTATTACAGTTATTAGATTTAGGGGGCAAACACTTTGTCACACAGGGTCGTGTAGGTTTGTAGGGCCCTAAATAAAAAAAAACTTAATTTAAAAACTGCATTTTTTTGGTACTTGTGTTTTCTCACAAAATCACAAACAAGCAAAAAAACAATAAATCATGAAGAGGGCAAACACTTTCGTGCCATTGTATTAATTCTACAAGTATATGTAGTAAAGGTTTAGTGTGTTATTAATGACAGATGGTATTACCTCATGAGTGTGAAACTGCTCTTTCACCTCTTCCACAAAAGAGGAGATAGGTGGCTGAGCCTGCAGGCCGTCCTCAGCGGACAGAAGCCATGTCAGCACCTCTTCTAGGGCACTTTGGTAACTCTCCAGCTGGGTTGAGCCCTGAGGGAGAGGACTGAGGGTGGGCCACGTTTCTTCCGGTCTTTCCGGTGACTGCAGGGGGAACAGAGGGGTTTTAATAAAAAAGATTCACATACTATAGGCTAGTATACGGATTCACTAAACTTCAGTTGATGTAGTATGAATTCATGTAAGAAGACAGATTTATTTATTTTAGATCCACTACAGTAGATAAATATCACTACAGAAGAACTTCTGCATTTTCTTCATTAGATTAAATCAGGGCGGTTCAAAAAGGGACTGAGAGACTGGAATGTGGAGGAACTGATTCATTTAATAAACAACGTTCAGAAGTGCACTGTGGACCAACAGTCTAGTGCAACAGATAAAAGTTAACCTAATAAACCCTCCAGCACTGTAAACTGAATCAACATATTAAGTAAAAACACAAACAGGAATAAAAAACTAAAATAAAAATAATTTTAAAATATTTACAATAAAGGCAAAACTGCATTTACTGAAACATATAGTGTATAGAAATGTTAAGCAATTCATAAGATGTTTTTTTTATAAAGAGAGTGAAACAAGGGTGGAAAATGTGCTGAAACAGGAAATGAGGGGGTCTTTAGGCAGAGATGCTTTAGGAAGATAATCTTTACTAGATAACCACAGCCAATCCCTACACATCTGAGGATAACGCTCACAAATAACAAATCCTTCTGTACCATAGTTCATTTTAGTGAGCTAAACCAGATAAATCATTTAGAATTTCTCAATACAACCCCTTACAACACACTTCATAATTAATCGTCCCAAGTTTTTCATTTTCACACACTTGACCTTATATTCAGATTAATTTTTATCAAATATTTTAGTCTTATATTTTTTACAATCAGTTTTATACATTTTATTCATTTATATTTTGACCATGATGCACCAAAGATGCCAATTGAAAGTCTTAGACCTAATTAGATCTGTGCTTTAAAAAGTAATCAGAAATATGATCGCAGATGCAGAGAGAGGAGTGTTTTCATACAAAAAATGATGGATTAAATAATGATTAAATTAAATAATGATCCAGTCAAACCCTTTCTTCCCTTTTTGCTAGACTGTTATAGGAAGGCCTGTGGAAGAGCTGCACTGTATTTTACCTTCCACACTGAATCCAATCAAACCAACTTCAAGCTTCAGGTTTTTATAGTGATCTAAGATCATCACTGGTTGAGTGTTCCTGCTGCTGCCTGCATTCCAGACTGATCTGACATGTGCCATTCACCCTAAACCACCACACCTACACTATCTACTGATTGTTGCATAAGTGCAGTCTGCCATAGGCTCATACTACAGCAGTCTGCATGGCAACAATAGATTTCATCATTATAATGTTTTATAATACTGATAAGACTTTTTGTTAAATCTGATAAGTTTTACTTCTTCATTTTTCATTGAATTTGTGAATTGCTATGATTTAGGAAGGCTTTTAGTATAGAGCACTTAAATACTATAACATTTCTATTAATTGTTTCTGATTTCAATAAAAAAAAATCTCGTGCTCCCTATAAGATGTTACTTCTGCATCACACACCTCTCTGGACCACAGCTAACGTGGGATATTCATAACAGTGTTACACCCAGAACACAAAACCAAAAGGAAGACGAAGAATAAATCAAAGAATCAAACCTGTGTGACAGGGGTCTTTCTTTTCAGTTCAGGGGTCTTCACATATGCAGCTTGAGTGAAGGCATAACTCTTGTAGCGTGGCTTACTTGAAGGAGATGGACTTCTTACCTGACTCTGGGCGACACTGACTGTGATCTGAAAAAAATAAAATAAAAGTAAATCAGAAAACCAACATGACGCAAACAATGTAACATAGTATCTGGATGAATACGACACAAACAAGGGCAGCCAGAACTAAAAAAATAACCTGAAGAAATTTAAATTGAAAAATAACGTCAGGAAAATCAGGTGATCGTTTTGCACTCTATTGTGAAACCAGTGTTAATTGTGTATTGATGGATCTACACACAGGAGTGTTCGAGATTATTTTATGATAGCTATTTTAAAAAAGGTAAACACTTATAAAACATGCATGCATTATGTCTTTTAGTCGTTATTAATATCTAAAAGAAGGAAACTGACCTGTTGAGAATAGCGCTGCTGTGTTTGAAAGTGGAAGCGTTCCTCTTTCGTTACTACAGTTCGAGGAAGAGTCTCAACCTCCTGAATGGCTTCCATACTCACACCATGAGGCAGGACTTGAAACAGGGAGGTGACGTACATAATTATAGACTTCTTATCTGGATGAGCAGTGGCCACATCTACAGGATGAACAGAAGAACGTATAAACATTACATAAACAAATACATTTCAACTCCATATACTGCAGTTTCAACGCACACGTCTACTATCAAACGTATTACATAGATTGGCCCAAGTCTTAAGAGATCATATTTTGGTAGTAGAATTAGTGATATATTCAAAATGTCAGTGTTATCTAACCAATAAGAATGCAGGAAAAGAATCTTAAGCATTGTACACTTGTTGCCTGACTGTCATGCAGTGACTTGAAATACGAATATCAAATCCATGTGTTGAGATGCTGTGTTCAGCACCAAGTTGCATGGTTTGAACCGTTACTATGCTTGTATCAGTCTTAATTATTCATCTTTTATTGTTCCTCTTTCCTGGTAACCTTCCTTCTAAATAGCATTAAAAACTGACTCCTTCCTTCTGGGTGTAATAATTTAAAGCGTTTCTCAAAAATTCTATTGTATCCATTGTAAAACTCTTTACTGGCTTCTCTGGTTTAAAAGTTATCCTCGAATGTGTCAATATATCACTGATCACAGAAAGCAGATGTTGTGATAGTCAGTCTAAGCTCTGACCAAAACCCCACTGAAATCCTGCAGTGTACTTAGAGTTTAGAGAGTTTATAGAGTTTATCCAGCTCAACAAATCCAACTGAAGGAATGCAATGTGTTTTTATACTAGCATGCAGAAAATGCTTCAAAACTAAAAGCTAAACCGCTATTCACATTTACAAATTACACTGTTTTCACATCGCCTGACACTTTCTGAGAAACAATACGAAAGGATTTGCACTTTGCAAATAAAATGATACATTTAAGAATAAAGTTGTGTAACAATTGACATGGAGAAAAAAATGGCCAAATGAAACGTAAAAGATCCACTACATTGATATGATATTGCTCAATTTTAGGACACATGATTGGAGAGGAAGGCCCAACATTTCCTCTACTTCCTCAGACGGCTGAGGAGGTTTGATCTGAACCCCATCATCCATCAGAACTTTCTGCACCCGCACTGTGAAACGTCTCCTGACAGGCAGCTTCACCGCCTGCTACTATAACTGTACTAACTGTCACCTACTGGACTCTCTCTGCACTCCACGCACATACTCTAGATTATTATACAGCATATAACAACTTGACTTATTTATTTTACTTATTCTACAGTATGCTGTAAACATTGTTCTCTGGATACTGTAGGAACCTGCACCAAGTTTTTCACTCACCTGTTCACCTGAACTCTGTGATGTGACAATGAATGTGATTTGATTTGATTTAAATCTCTTTACTGAAAAATGCTTAATGTTTAAATGCTAAATCATAATCAAGACTTAAGTCTTAAGTCAGATCAGAGCCCATCAGCGTACAGGCTGACTACACCTGTTCCCTGTTAAAAGCCCAATGTTTATTTTAAACCTCATTAACAGAGGGCTCGGGGTGGGGCTGCCACTATGATCAGGAGATCGCCGGTTTGAATCCTGCTCATGTAGCTTGCCCTCAGCTACCGGAGCCCAGAGGGAGCACAATCAGCCTTGCTCTCTCTGGGTGGGTAGATGGCGCTCTCTCCCCACATCATTCCAAAGAGTGAAGTTAATCAGCACGTCTGTGAGCATCAAAAGCAGTTTGAAAAGTGGCGTTTGATTTATCTGATTTATCATGTATCGGAGGAGTTAGTCTTCACCCTCCTGGTGTTGGGGAGTCACTTGTGATAGGGGGAGTCTTAATGACTGGGTTGGGTAATTGGGGAGAAAATGGATTAAAAATGATAAATAGAATTTAAAAAAAGTCCTCATTAACAATTATATTTAATGCATCCACGGTTGTAAAAAGGTACAACAAACATATAACATGTAATGCATGTATGTAATGCATTACAGAAAAAAGATTTTGACATTACATTAATTTAATAAAACCATGTTAAAAAGAGAAGATGATTCCTTGCTTTCATTGTAATTGAGCATTAGGCTGTGATGCTCTATAGATCAGGAATGGGAAACCATTCATTTAACACACCTGATTCAAATAATCAGCTAATCACCAAAACCTTCATCAGTTAAAGTTCGACTGTTGGAGTACTGAACGCTGATCTGTGCCAAGATAAACACATCCTGCTGGACACCACAGAAACCTGCCCACATATTGGGACAAAAATAACACAATCACAACTACTGTATACTACAGTAGGGTCTAAATTCTCTAATTAATTAAAATCTAAAATAAATAATATTTAGACACATTTACCAAAAATTATAGTAAAAAAAACTCAAATTCATGGGAGGTTATCTCTCTTCTGTTTACAATAAAGTTCTTCAACAAAGCGAAGTCCTGACCTTATTACTCCGACCCTGGTGATGCTAGAATATCAGTGTATTTGATCTTTTCTTTTTCATTTTGTCACATTTTCCACACAATAGTGTGCAATGCATTTCGGTGAGGCAGGTGTGTTACGTACTTCATGATAGAAAGCAATACAGCTCTGCCTTTATCAAATTTAACTCATTTCTCTCCATATAAAGTTACACATCCCACATACAAAAAAAGGGTCATACCTTCAGGATCGAGCAGGCGTTCAATGCCCAAATGCCTCTCAGCAACACTGAATGCATAATCCAACCTTTCAATAGCCTTATCCATCTGATCCACCACAGCCCAGTCAAACAGCTCCGGCCTTTCAAAGATAAAAATACAAGAAACCAGGACTGTTACTCCCTCTCCTCTTCAGCTTAGGTTTCAGAAGATGTTTACAACAATAAGAACTAACCTGTGGCTGTGGATGAGAGCATTGAAGGCTAAACCATCCTCCCAGCTGCTGGAGAAGTTAACCACATTGACTTGTGGGTAATTCTTGGTGGATTGTCTAACCCAGCTCAGCAGAATCTTTTCACTGTTGGTTTGTTTTAGGTCTGCCATCACATCTTTCATCACATCCTTCACCTGCACAGACAGAAACATATTTAAGAATGATAAACTAATGCAGTGGGATCTGTTTTTACAAAACAATACTATTATTATTAATATCTAATATAGTAATAGATTCTAAACCCATTTCGTTTAGTGTAATTGTCTGTGTGTCACCTGGCATAATAGACAGCATTTAATCACAAATGAACCGTTTTGTTCTGTACTTCTGTTTATTATTAGTTAAATCCAACCAAAGTGACTTACCAAATTAAACATGTTACTCCACATTATATATTACTGTTGTTAAAAGAAATTATGTGTGCAATGTCTGAATTATATATGTATGACCAAAACTGATGAGTTATCACCTAACGTTTAATAGAACAGATGTTATTATTATTATTATTATTATTATTATTATTATTATTATGTATTGGCATGTCATTTCATGTCAGTATATTTACATTTACGCCACTCTTTTTTTTTAACTCAGTGGTGTTGGGTCCCGTGTTTTTAATTTTTTCGACTGAAAGTCCTTCTTATGCTGGTGATCTTTTACATAAAAGAATGTAACCTTATGTTTCATAGAGGTTTTTGTCAGAAGTTAATATAAACGTTGGATAACCCAAATCCTCCTCGTCTGATAGGATCATCAGCTTTTACTAAATCCATTCCTCAAAACATACAGTACATCAACAATAGATTTCATTTAACAATGTAATAATGTAAACAATTCACTTGTTTCTCAATTGTTCTTTTACCTTTTATGACATAAATTATAGAAAAAAAAAATAAACATATGTGTCCTAAGGGGCCTACTCTATCAGGCCCGTAGCCAGGGGGGATCGAAGGGTTCGTTCAATCCCCCCCCCCCCCTATACCCCCAGCACCCCCTCAGCCACCCCAACAGACAACTGAGGTGAGCAACAGAAGTCACATCACAGATGTAGGAAGTTTGAGTAACAATTACATTTATATCAAATGTATATTAACAGTGGGGAGCAACAGACGAACAAATAAGGACAGCAACAACAGATTCACAACAAACTTATAATAAATAAAATATGTCTAAATTAAAAGGTTTGAAGTGTGCTCGTGTATTTAGGGGGCATTGGAGTAGAGAGCCAAATGAAGTCCACTTTTGGGGGAAAAAGATCCCCCCCATCACAATGCTGGCTACGGGCCTGTCTATTAATACTCTTTAATAATCACTCATATATCCTGAATGCAGTCTTGCTTCTCTTAACCTGTTCTTTCTTTTAACCAGTTCAGTTCATTTTAGTTCTCTCCACATTTCCTCTCTTCAGCTCAATCATCTCTTCTGCCCCTCTAAATAATAAATTACACCACAGTACCTGAGAACAAACTCTAACAGACTCTAACTCTAAACCTGAAATATTAAAATAACTTCATTCTGCAACATTCACAACTCACCTACTAAAATAAACTACTTTCACAACTTTCTCTTTCTTTCTATACTTTTTACAAACTTTTTGTAAAGTTACTCAAAACATACAATTACAGTAAAAAAATCCTGAAAAAATATTTGGATTTGCTGGAATCTGTTTACTCAGGACATGAGGTCTTACTGTGAACTACAAATGAACAGAAGTCATTTTAGATCAGTGTTTCTCAACCCTGTTCCTGAATATTCTACTGCATATTTCACTCTGCTTTAAAGGCACTTTAATAAAGTAAGTGGTGGTATGATGTGTTTAATACACTGCTGAATATACATAATGATTGATTTAGGCTCCATAGGGGGCTAAGGGGTAAATTTAATAAATGACTGTTTATTAGCTGATCAGCTGGATCAGGTGAAAAACACACAATTTTAGGGCAGAGATCAGGGTTAAGAAACTGATTTAAACTACCAACATAATCCAGCTTCTAGATAACTAATAATCTAGCTAAAATAATTTCACTTCATTATCTTTTACAGTAATTCTGCAATCCTAATCTACAATTCACAGTGATTAATCACAAGCTGTATTTTATTAAGCTCACAGTGGGTTTTGATTTGTTTATTTTTAAGCAGCTATCAGAAATAATCTCATCACAGTTTACATGGTTAACTTCGTTACCTTTCTTTTAGAAAAATCGCTGTATATCCAGATATGTTTAAACGTCAGCTCTGTGCAACCCGCATCTAAATCTAAAAAGAAAACAAAAAAAAAATCCTCCACAGCGAGGGGGCGGGGCTTCCCCACTCTCCTCTTTGCTCTGCAAAACAAGCACACTGATTGGCTGTTTCTGCTCAGAGGTGGAACTTTCTCCCTGAACCGGCTCCGTGATTGACACTAAGAGATTTCCCACACAGCGCTCAGTGGTCTGTCTAACATAAATCTGTGGTATCATTTTTGGGATGTTTCTGATATCCAGTGCTGTAACTGTGGCTTTGGTCTAATAAATAATTAGGTGGTTCCACCCCTCCTGCCCCCTGTCAGTAGATCTAGATGAAAGAAAATGATCTACCTGCCAGTGGAGAATAATGCTCCAGATGAGTCCCAAAGTCAATTTATGATTCCCATCAACAATGTCAGCTCCACCAATATTCACCAGTTCAACCTAAAAATATAACAAATCAAATATCAGTCTAATTAAAACAGTGGTATATAATATTATAACAGCATGCTGACAGCTTTTCATGGAATTTATTGAATTTGTATTTTTTAAAGAATGATTATAAACACAGCTCCTTTCATCAAACCTACATTGTTCTTCTGAAGGACCTGCAGTGCTTTGTTGACATTATTGAGTGAGTGCACTCTGGTGAAGCCACGCTCTTTCACCTGCAGGAAAATACAAACAGATAGAGAACAGATTTCATATCACACAACCCATATCACTGATGAGCACAAACTCTACAAAACATTACACTATACACCGCCTGGTCAAAATAAAAGTCTCCACCTGGATGTAAGTGAGTAAATGATGTGTTGGTTGGTTGATGCTGCAGTTGTTCTGCAGGTTTAGGTTCAGTAACAGTATGTGCTGAAAGAATGAGGTCAGCTGACTCTACCTGAATATACTGAATATAGATCAGATTATTCCATCAATGGATTTTATCTTCTCTGATGAACACGAGCATATTCCAAGATAACAATATCAGGATTGATGGAGCTGGAATAGTGAAAGAGTGATTCAGGGAGCATGAGATCATCATTTTCACACATGGATTGAGAGAGTTCACCACAGAGTCCAGATCTTAACCTCATTGAGAATCTTTGGGATGTGATGGAGAAGACTTTGGTAGAGTCAGTGGCAAGAAAGATTAATGCAACTCTGGATTAAAATAAATATTGTGACATTGCAAAAGTTTAATAAAACAATGCCACAGTGAATGAAATATTAGAGTGTGTAAACTTTTTTTATTGGTGGGGGCTTTTTTGGCCAGGCAGTGTATAACCACACACTTCAGAATGCTTAGTAATATCTATAAAAAGAACTCAAATGAGAAGAAAGGTTATGATTATAGAAAGTGTTACTTAGCTGAAATTACCCCGGCTAGCACAAAATCAGGAGACAATAGAAAGGAAAATCATTCATTGTATATACTGCCACAAAATGATCAAAGTTCATAGATTCTTTATAACACAAAACACTTTTTAACTACTTTTTAACTAGTTTTTTCCAAACACTTTTTTCCAAACAGAATATACAAAACAGAATGTCTGCATCTCAAAGGATAATAACTGATTTCTCAAAATATTAATGATACATTAATTAATGACACTACATTAACTTTACATTTTACTAACTTAAAACAAACAGAAACATTAAAATCACCAGTGCAAATATTAAACAGTGCACCTCTGCGTAAACCATGTAACCACCTACCAGACCTCACCTCACTCTCTTTACCTGCCAGTCCTTCACCCGAAATCTCATAACATCATATTTTAAATAATAAAATAAGAGGTTTGCTTTATTATTCATTTTAAACTCTAAACTTTCCTGTGATGGCTAATTGTTTCTTTGGTGGAATTAAGCTGAAATCAAACATATGTAAAGGCTACACTGAGAAAGTTTAAGCTCTACTCGACTAAACAACACTAAAATTAATGTTAGACAGGATGTGTACCTAAGAGCACACTCTGGAACTCTGGCACTTCTAAAATGGTGAACGTTCACTTATTTATTATTAATTTAACTACATATTTACTGCAGCAGTTTGAGACAGAGATGATTCTGTACATTTCAGAGCTTTTTGACAAATTACTATAAACTTTAGCTAACTCAATCTCTCTTAGTATGTTAACATGACAAGGCGCAGTAACTGCAGTATACTGTCACTGTGTTCCTGTTTATTGTGTTTTTCTCACTGACCTTGAGTTTATAGTTGCACAAACTAACCAGACGCTGGAAGCAGGTTAAAGCTGCTGATTTGATGCCTAATCACGCTTTCAACATTTTTTTAACAGTTTTTGCTTTTTATGCTGTTACATTTTTGGGATAAATCTGTCTGTTTCTGATATTGTGTAGGACAATCCCCCCCCCCATCCCCCATCCCCCAGGGTTCCTACTCCAGTGCCTACCAGCTCATGTCCAGCCAGACTCTCTAAAAGCTCCAGAAGACGACGGCCATCACACAGGTCTGTGAACAGGTCATCAATAGGGGGTCTCCCAGCCTAACCAATGAATACAACACACAGTGTTAATGGTTTGCAGTTCAGGCTAAGACTTGACTGATCTTAGAATTTGTCTGAGAAACATTTATAACATATCAGTTTAAAGAAAATCACTTAATATCATTTCTAAATTATGCCAAATGTAGTCACTGAGTCAAGATAGACTCTGTGTAGAATTGGGCTAACGTTTAAGTCTTTATTTGTTTTGGTTTTTATCCATTAGTTTTATTTGTCATCTCATGGATATGTTCCACTTTTAATACACAAGTTTAGTTTTTTTCTCAGTACACTGTGTATATAGTCAGAATCTGCAGCATATAGTACTGAGACAGTAGCACAGTTTTCCATTGTTTATGATTTAAAATGAGGAAACAAGATGTGACTGACATATTATATTCCATATTATCACCCATATATCATTCCTCTATAGTACAAATGAATGAAAAGCCCCAAGTTCCACCCTTTATTTCATTACGAATTAATGAGATAAAAGGTTTTAAACTCTCCAGTGTATCAAAGAACACACGTTTAATTCTTTACTTTCACTTTTTATTTTTAAAATGAAATCTACTTCTTTACCATATATATATATATATATGTGTGTGTGTGTTAAGTAATGCATTAATCTGAATGTAACTAATCAGGTTACTAAACTAATCTGAAGATTAGTTCATCCTCTACTCACTTCACTATTTACTGTAATGTAATATAATCTGTATGTATTGTAAATATTTTCCAGCTGTGCCCAAACGTCTGAATGTCTCTGCAAGACCCTCGAATATATCACACCTTCCATATGATAACAGCACCACCAGAGTTCACTTAAAAGCAGACTGAGCAGACTTCTGTTTAGCAGACCCTGGTACTCTAGTTTGGTACACAAACAATAACAGAGTGTTTATAGCTGTCAAAATGGATCAAAATAAAGAATATGTTTGATGGGTCCAAGGTAGATCTCAAAGCACCCATAGGTTAGTGGCTGCTCAGAGGTACCTTACCTTAGCAAACTGTAGGTTTATCCATTTTGTGAAAGTTTTCTTTTGTATGTCCTCCCTTTCATCTGCAAAAAATAAGCATATTATTAAATACAATGTATAACATTTGTGCAATGATCACTAAATGATAACACAACATCCTACATCATTAAACACATTAAACTCAAACATGACTACAAAAAAATCTTCTCAGATATCCCATCGCAACATAAAGGATGTAAAGAATGACATTTCCAGAGTTTCTCCTTGAATATTCTGTATTTGTGTCCAGGTAACTAAAATAGCAGGAATTTCAATAAAAAACACATTGTTTTTACATTTACTTTTCTTTGATTGCAGGCAGTATGAATTCAAGATGTGTTATGTTTTGTCTGCATAACTTCCATTCATTTGTAAATAAATCTCTATCGTGCAACACATTGCAAAAAGCTGGAATTCAGGGCAAGTGAAGTGAAAATGAATAGTTCACATTTAATTGTAATCATGATTTGGTACAAAAGCAGGATCCACAATAGGATAGTCTTCTGAGATGTATTTGAAGAGCAACACTGTGCAGTGAAGCATAAAAACAATATTTAAAAAAAAGATAGGAAGGCATTTACATATTTATTTCTCTATAGTGCATAACGTCATTAAACTATTTAAGGAACTGGGAGGAATTTCAGTGTTTAAAGGGCAAGGGTGCAACCCATTCAAAATATCACTTAAAACTTTATAGCAAAACAGAAGCTTTACATTAACTATGTCCCAAAGCAGTAATGATGATCCAGACTGTTATCAGTAACAAATCTAAAAAGAAGTACTTCCAAGAGATAACATACGCTGCTTCCAATATTACTTCATTTGCATTTGCAATGACGTAAAAACAGAAAAACTTCATGCTGCACACATTACAAAAGCATGACTGCAGAACAGAATGTGTGGAAAATTTAAACACAAAATTCCAAAATTAAATGAAGTTGAGCCGGAAACATAAACTCTTAGGTCTATTAAAGTAAACACTGTGTTTATTTTCTTTGCATTTTCTACACTCTTATGCTTTCTCTCTGATTTGGGGCTGTTTATTTTTACACTGTCATGTAAAAGTTTGAGAACTCTGTATGGCTTTTTGTAACTATGAGGGAGTAAATACAAACAACTACAAACAACAATTTTACAGTGAAAAAGAAAGGAGCAAAGTTGGAGTAAAATGTAATTAATGTAATCTAGTTCAAACAAAGCATAAGTGTATAAATAATTGTGTTTGCACTGATGTGTGCTGAACTATTCACAATCAATATTACAGAATATTACAGAATTTATAAATAATGATACATTTTTTTCATATTCTTCCACATACGGGCTGTTTTTTATATTTTCACTGGTCTAATTTATTATAAAGGAAGACTAGAATTCAGTAATAGGGGAGAGAAATCTGAAAATCTGTGCTTAAGGTAAAAGCTTTCAATTTATGATAGAAAATTGTAATTATAAGAACTGACAGATTAATTTGAGAGAGATTTGTGGGATGAAAATTGCTTTGGACAGTTAATTTCCACAGAGCTTCTTTTATACTTTCTTCACTTGGTGTTATAGATGGCCAAGTATTGTTTAAAGAAATAGACTGGCCTATTTTTGTATGTTGTATACAAAAGTTATCACACTAATAAAACAAACTATTAATGGATATGATAAAATGTACACTGCACTGACCGAGTTGTTTGCAGTAGATCTCTGTATTCCACTGCATGTTCTTTGAAATGAGAAAATCAAGATGATACTGAATCATATATGTCTTTTATAATTCAAGTGGTCATCTCTTTAAGAAATACTGGCATTTACAAATCCTCTGTATTTCTAGAGGAAAAAAATTACAATAATTTGATTCCATGTGTGTTATGTTCCCTTGTCATTTCATAATTAATTATGCAGATAAAATTTTGGCCTTGATTTCTAATTTATGTATATATATATATTTATATATATATATAGAAATTATATTATATATATGCAGTCCAAAGAAGTGTTGAGAGGACTAAAAGAGAACATCTTTAAGCTTTAAAAAAACACAACAAAACAAGCATATTGAAAGAGAATATAATATACTAATATACTATTTATTTCTTTAAAAAAGCTCATTCACAATATCTATTCAAGCCAAGAACACTATTGAGGACATGCGATCATGAATTTAAAAGAGGGTGTAAACCACTGGTAACACACAAGAACAAAAGGTGAGGTGGTGTGCAGAAACAAACAGAACTGACTTTAAGTAAAACAAATGATGTTTCATGCATCTGCATGCTGCTGAACTGTAGTAACTCCTAATGTGAATGTAACACGTGGTAATGGGTGAGGATTTTCCCACTCTTTCCAAACTTAAAGCATTAAAAAAAGATTTTATTTTAACAAACCAGAAGCGCTTGGAATGTAGGACACAAGAAACAGCATTTAAACAACATAACTGCAGTTCAACAGTGGAACAAAAAACCTGATACTTCTTTGTTTTCAGTATTAGTCATTTTTACTAGTTGTTTTGAATGATTTACAATTACAATTTCTCCAAATTGCTAAAACTTCCACTAATACAAAATACCACCAGTGCTGGGTGGTTGAAGACTAGCACATGGTACAATCAAGGCATGTGAAGTTCACCAATGACACCTTTCAAACAGATGCTAACCCAACATAGCTGAACAACTGTTCCAGTTCTTCAGTTCCATTACTATACTCCTATACTACTATACTACTATGTGATGGGGAGAGAGGCAGGGCTGCGTTATGCCGACCTTACATCAAATGATTTCCAAGTGATTTCATTGTCGCAGACAAATTTCCAGAGTTGGGATAAAATCACAAGAGTCTTGCTCGAGTCGAGTTGTGGTCGTGTCATCTCGATGGTTCAGTGTAAGGTGGGTAGGATTTAAAGTTTTACTCAGTCTTTTTCTCATTCTGGCGTTCAGATAAAATCAACAGTGTTTAATATTATTGCTCACGCAAATAGTGACGTGAACAATGTCAACAACCAATAGAAAAGAGAGCTACGGGAAGACGCAATATTTTTTTCTATGACAGTTTACAAACAATTAAAAAAACGTATTTTGCTATTAATATGCCTAATATGGTCCTTTTTATTTTTGATACAAACAATTTAATAAATACACATTTTGCAAGAATTATGTTCATTATTGCATTAATTCTATCTAAAACAAAGGCAAATATATAGCAGTGAAACTGTAATTGTTTGCAATAAAAGAGGAATAGAAGCTTATAGACAGAGTTTAACACAAAAAGTATTCTATTACAAAATATCAAGAACATAAATATAAACTGTTAATGGGGACAAAAGTTGTGAGTCTGATAAATCACAGTATTAATATACACATTATTTGTAACTTAATATGTAATATATATTGTATGGAAAGAATCTAGTTTCAGTCTTGCAGTTAGTGATCCCCAGTCTTTACTAAATCTTAGTCTGTTAGTAAAAAGTCTGTGACGAGTCTTTAGATGTGAGAGAGTGTCAGACTTTAGTCTGTTAAAAGTCTTTTCAGAGTATTTTCAAAGTCGTGTAGTGTATGCCCAGCTTTACTCATATTTAAATATTTTGTCTTTAAAGGTAGATTATGTTGGACTAATAATAAAAAAATGAAACGACTGATTTTAGAACAGCAGAGCATGCTACTACTGAATGTAGTTGCGTGAAACGTTTCATGTACATACAATATATAATGGCAGATAATATGACAGTTAGCAGTTGCACTTTTTGCTAAATCATTTTATGCCTGACTTTAATAGAAAAAATGCTCGTCAAAACCACTATTAGGCAACACCAACATACACAAAACACTTAAACCAACTAACAACAATAGCATCACACACAAGCTGCGGACTAATTTAAGAATGTTTTAAAGTCTTAAAATATCGTTGTTTACCGTATTTTTCGGTACGAATGATGAAGCGTTGCTCTATGAAGACCTTTTTCAGAAAGCTCGTATCAGGTTCAGGAGGATAGTTTGTTTGGAATCTAATTCAGAATCTGGTTCCGCCCATCAGTGGAGAGGAGAGGCGGGCAGTGCCTCAGTATAAAACAGCGTTTCTGCTTGTCAGACAGACGGAGCGGTGCGACAGACAGGCTGGAGCCTGAGCGCAGGTCTGACTGCTCAGACGCGTGACTGGAGGCAGGTGGCAGCTGCGTCTGCGCCACAGCAGCGTGTAGCTCGGTGGATTATAGCCGCCCTTGTGCAAATAGGATGAGGAGGTAACTAGGTTGAGCCGCGGCTAAACGGACAGAGACCTCGGTGGGATGTGGAGGCGCTGCTGGCCTCAGTTACTTAATCTTCCTGTAGAAACAAAACAGACCAACAAGCAGCTCCTCAACCCCACAGAGCCGCTATAAACACTGTGCTGCTGCTGCTGCTGCTGCTGCTCAGACCCATACTCCACCATGTGCTCGGGAAAGAGGAAGCCTGTGTTAATCAGCCTCTTATTCTAAACATTATTTCCAAACACACTGCCTGAGCCCGATATTAAGCTGCGCGTGTGCGCTTATGAACTGTATGATGATGCTGATCAAGGGTCACAAAATATGTCGCGAAACTTTGTGAACCAGAACCCAGTAAAACCCGGGCGCGGGTTTATCGTGCTCTAAAGCGGTAATGATTTGATCTGATCTGAGGGTCGAGCTCGGTAAAAAGTCGGTCTGATCTGAGAGATCCGCCAGATCCAGACACGCGCCCGAATGGATACAGCGCTATTATTAAATATCGTGCGATCTAGCAGCGGCGCGTGACCGACAGCGCGACTCGATAATAAATGCGTCAGTGCAGGTTTCTGTGGCGAAGAGCAGAATAATCGCAGCTCCTGATCACATGGATCAACACCAGCCTACCTCCACCCCCCCCCCCCCCCCCCTCTCTCTCTCTCTCCATGTTCCCCTGCCTGTGTTTAGTCTTACCCGCACGCGCAAGGCTCTGTGTCGGTATGGAGGAATCTCTCCTGCTCTGGTGATCAGGTGTTTCTGGAGCAGACGGGTTCTGGGTAAGGGGGCGCTGTGAGTGAGCGGAGAGTTACCTGTAGTGAAGACGCTGCTGCTGCATGTTTACTCCTCTCAGCGCGTGCTGAACTCCATCACACAACTCTATACTGAACCCTCCCCTCTCACTCCTCACCCTGATCCCTCTCTCTCTCTCTCTCTCTCTCTCTCTCTCTCTCAGACTCCACACCTCCCCTCTCACTCCTCACCCTGATCCCTCTCTCTCTCTCTCTCTCTCTCTGACTCCACACCTCCCCTCTCACTCCTCACCCTGCTCTCTCTCTCTCTCTCTCTCTCTCTCTCTCTCTCTCTCTCTCTCTCTCTATCTCTCTCAGACTCCACACCTCCCCTCTCACTCCTCACCCTGATCCCTCTCTCTCTCTCTCTCTCTCTCAGACTCCACACCTCCCCTCTCACTCCTCACCCTGATCTCTCTCTCTCTCTCTCTCTCTCTCTGACTCCACACCTCCCCTATCACCCTGATCCCACTCTCTCATTCACTCACTCAACACCTCCTCTCTCAATACCTCACCCTGATCCCTCTCTCTCTCTCTCTCTCTCTCTCTCTCTCTCTCTCTCTCTCTCTATCTCTCTCTCAGACTCCACACCTCACCTCTCACACCTCTACCTGATCACTCTCTCTCTCTCTCTCTCTCTCAGCCTCCACACCTCTTCTCTCACACCTCACCCTGATCTCCCTCTCTCATTCACTCAGACTCTCAGCATCTGCCTCCACACCTCCCCTCTCACACCTTCCCTCTCAACCCTCTTATCCTCTTCTTCCACAGTGACTCCCCTTCCTGCCAAGTAGCACAGCCAGTTCTGAACTGCTGTACAGAAAGGGGGCAGCTGGAGAGACAGCAGATGGCCTATAGGCTATAGTTAGAATCTTCAGCCAGAAATAACACAGCACCTATAACTGATTTATCAATAACATTCACTTTCACTACAACACAACAGGCCCCTGAACAGTACTCACTCTGATCAAAGCTACTCTGCACGCTTTAACACATTTCACAAATCACTAATTGTGGTGTAAACATGGTGATAGTGATAACAGCCAGGGGTCGCAATATGTCTGCACTGCAAACAGAGAAGTGGTTCTGTTTCAATAGCCATAAATACATGTTGGACAATTCTGCTTAATAAACATGTGAATAAGTAATTTAGGTTTTTCTCTTACTTTTTTACAATCGCAACATGAACACATAATACTGTAAATTAAATAGAAGCATGTATTTGAAATCATTCAGTGAACATATATAAAGACAGGAATCTTAGACTGACACCATCTGCGTTTCCTTTACAGAATAAGATGGTTAATATGTCGATGCATGGACAGCTACATATATTAAAACCACCTCTTCACACCACCTAACTTTGGGCATCCACTCTGAACATACAATTTCTGTCTAAAGGACAACATAACGAATAGACGTCATGTGCTGTGAGTTTAAACACTACCTAATTGCCTATCCACTATATGAATTTTAAATCTCCAGTTTCATTCCCCAACACTAATTTTACCCCAAGGTTGCCAGTTTTAGGAACACAACACCGGCAAAGCAGACGACATGGAATCTAGCAAGCAAGCAAGCAGTCTGATTTAGCCCAAATCTTATCTGCTACACAGCCGTAAGCCTTGGCATTCATCCACTTAGGGAGCAAAGATGGAATAAAATGAGAGTAAATATTGGCAGTGAGTTGGACAGATGGAGAAGTCTTCCAGCTCAGAAAGAGTAAATATAGTTGCTGAGCTGCTACTTTTCTCCTGAACAGGTAGCTGAGCTACTTTAGCCAGGTCATTTATCACAATCTCTAGGTTAGCTTATTTGGGATGGTCACTTTAATTATTTAACAAAAAATGTGTTTTTGCATTTATATCACTCTGTGTGCAGCTGGGAGAATAAGGCATGGGGTAATTGAGGCATTACTGGTGAGGATAGCTAGGTTAGCTAAAGTGATGTGGACTATGCCGGCTAACGCAGTCATGCTACACAAGCTAACATGAACTGCAGTCAGTGGAGGAGCAGATGCCTTGTATCAGATTACTATCTGATTATCTGATCAGTGATGAGTACACCGATAATATAAACATTTCTTATGTCCAAAAATACTCCATTCTCAGCAGCTAGCGTTAGCTATTTATCTGTTTATCTCCAGTCCTCACTGACTACACTTACAGGGGTCTGTACAGTAGAAACTCGAAGGTGTGTATTTTTGGAGCAGTGGGCCCTTTCCGGTATAATGGACTTGGCTTAGGCTAAGAAAGCTAGCGGCGTATAAAGCTAGCTAGTTAACTGCACGCGTTCCAGTAGGTTTAGTGCCCTGAGCTTGGAAACCTGAGTCAGCTTTAGTGCTTTGGCAGAAAAGATGAGGAGACAACTATTGTTCTGTCTACACTGTGTTTATGTGCACCATGGTCCTTGGAGGAACGTTGTTTCGTTTCACTCTGTATATAGCTGAAATGACAATAAAAACCACTTTGACTTGACTTTGACATAACATTAACATTGATTTAATGTTGAAATGCCAGCTGGGGTTACACACAGTAAAACATGTTCACAGGAAGAATGGGAAAAAATACCTCCTAAATTATGACTGGACTCTTTTGTACATATGGATGTATATTTCTTGGTGAGAGATTGTGACTCAGTGTCACACTTGAAGACAATTCTTCCCAGTTGACAGACTTTAAAAGGGGGCACATCATTGCAGAGAAAGAAGGAAGAAGGATGTTTTTGTCAGCTATTCATCACTTTTATTCATGATAGTGTTGTAAAAGAGAAATCTCAGACTGGAACTATATTGTCTTTAGCAATAAATCCAGGTTCTGTTTTGGGATCCAACAACAGTCAGGTTTGAATATAGAGTTTTGGATAAGGATTTTAATCCTGACTTTCCTGTGGAGTGACACACTGCTGTGATGATCTGGGGATCCATTGCATACAACAGCTGGTCACCTCTAGTAGTGGTGCGGGGAACACGAACAGCTCAGCGACTTGTGAACAACTCATTGCAGGACTTCCAACTGGCAGGATAATTCTTGACCACACACAGAATTCCCAGGACTGTCCAGATATATCGCCAATTAGAAGTCCAACAGGGTAATATAGTCTCTATACTTTTCTACAGTTTCACCCAATAAACTTATCTTTCACTCTACATACATAGATAGATACATCTATACATAGATCATCATTACATTCACACATCAGAATAAATAACAGTACATACAATCAGCATTCAATAAATGGCAATTAAACATAGAAATATTTACTGTGATTATTTTGGTAAAGATTATATATATATATATATATATATATATATATATATATATATATATATATATATATATACACACACACAGTATAAGCGAATGTAAAAGTTGGGTTGTCTTTTTTAATAATCTAAACAGATTATTTAATGTGGTAACAAGCAATTGAACTGGAATGATTTAACTGTAATAAATACTTTGAATGAAGCATTACTTCATTCAGTATAAAGATAGATTTAAAAAGCACAGGCACGCCCTAGCATGAGCAATAAAAGAGGAACGTAGGATGGATACGGACAGCAACAGGGTAGAGTTGCAAACCTCCAGAGCCAAACTGTCGCATACAACTTGAGAAATGCTCTAAATTAACTGGACACTCAATGCCAAAGCATGCCACAGTGTGACTAACAATAGACCACCCACATTCTGCAGAGCTTCTTCACATGCACTCACACAGCAGCAGAAGAGCTGCGTTCTTCAGCAGTTATAGACTCTGAGAATCTTGGTAAAAGTGTTAAATTAGTAGTTTAAATGTCTTTATGCTGCTAGCTAACAACAATATACTAGCTCAAACAAGGCCACTAGTAATCTTACACCAGGCAGCTGCTGCTATTTTAAGTTCTTTAAGACCATATTTCATCGGGGGAGTAAATATAGCCCACTCTGTGTCTAAGCTGGATTCAGGGAGGGTCACAAGCCAAATGATTATTACACAAATATGTTCATTTCAAAGGTTTTACAAAAACAAAGACTTATAGAACCATAATGAGCAGACGCATCAACTAAAATAAAGTTAATAACAATGACTTACACGTCAACATGCATACATAAAAAAAGTTAATTCCACAGAATGTTTATTTTCTGAAATCCTATTTGCCTCGCTACACGCTACAGTGAGTTTGGTTCTCTTACCTGATCGACTCTTTATGATTTCTCCAAATTCATCTTCAGAAGCCTCCACTTCCCACTGGTCCTCCGAGTACCCGGCTTCAGCCATGGCAGAAAATGTGATGTGTATCAAAATCAAACAGTCAGTGCCTGATACCACAGAGATGTAGTAGGTGAAGTGTGGGCTGGATGCAGGGTAGTGAGTAAATGCTAGTGCTGTAAGGACTGAACTGTTATGATTCAGGGGAAGCAAACTGTCAGGAGGCCCAGAAGAGCAGGAACAGGTGGCAGAGTCTTCTCATCTCAAAATAGAGCTTACAGACGGTCTGCGTCACCGTGGACTGCATCACAAACATACGCCGGGTCTATTTAGGATTAATTAATCTAAGTATTGATTACAACTTTTAAATGTTTCCTTTGAATTTTAGGTAGAGTGTCAAATATTCCTGTAGTTAATTCGTAAATAGTGAATAAGAATGTTCCTATTGGGTTGGAGAGTCCTCTTGCTTGCTTGAAGGGCAGTTATACACACTGATCATAGTTTATATAATCCAATCAGAGGCTGTGGTGATTGGATCTGGACAAAAAAGGCAGTGCAATTAAAATTCATTTTTAAGCTCATCTAACCATATAGAAGCACTTTATAGTTCTATAATTACAGCATGTAGTCCTTTTTTTCTCTGCAAAATATGAATTGCCCTGTTCTTCAATAATCAGGACCTTACAGGAGCAAGAATCACATTAGAGTGAATTAGCTAAAAGGTCAAAAGAAGTTTCTGGACCTGGATGTACAATGGGCAGCAGTTCACATAAACTCATGCACATTACAGTGATGATTATTGTTTAAAACCTTTTATTCTCAGGGCAGAAACAAATATTCCTGAAGCTGATCTGACCTTAAGAACAGACCAAATAATTTTGATGTGACTGAAATCAGGATTCTGAGAAGGTAAACTATAATGCTGCATTATTTGTCCCCTCCCTGCTGTCCTGTGTCAAAGATTCAACTGTCTGGCTGATGGTTTGAGGTTATAAAGAAATCTTCATTACTCTGTTCAGGTTATGTAATGAACTAGTGCCCGCTGGCAACAAAGCAGCCCCATAGTATGATACTACTCCACAATGCTTAACAGTTGGCCTAGTGTCCCAATATTATTGTGGCTGAACAACTTGATTTTTGCATCACAATCTTTTCCTCTAGGAAGCTTGTTCTTCGTCTATTTGTTTTAATTTTTTTATTTAACTGTACACAGTGACACTGGTGTTGCAGAAGCATCTTGGGCTACTGTGGAATCTGTTCCTTTACCCAAATTAATAACTCATTTTAATAGAACACACTTTCCACTGATCCTGACATTATCACCTGCTTTCTGGGACCAGGTCTGCTTTTCACTGACAGACAGATTCTATTATCAGATCTGGTGAATTAGATTTCTTAAACTGAATTTCAGTAACTGGTTGATTTAGTAGCTAAAAGGACAATTACTTGTTCACATGGATGATCTGGATTTTGAATTGATGTTTATCTGTTAACAAATGTAATGATCATTTCAGGGCTGCATCGTGTTTATTTGTATTGTCTTTATATTATATTCAAATTAGTTGGATGATCTACATTTAAATTATTCGTACAAAGAAGAAACATTTCTTCATACTGTATGTAAACACCCATATGTACATGATCATAGTTAGTTATTTACAGGCTAACTAACCATTAAAACATTTTGCTATTTAAGCAACTAAATATTCACCCAGTCCATATACCTACACGGAAATGGATTTGTCTATTAAAGTATAAAATAATTTTCCTATTTCATACGGATAACTTTAGCTGAGCAAATTACAGAGATTTCTCTTATGGAACAATTGGTCTGAACTTGAAATTGCCTCACTCACTGTCCCAATGTACTTTTTGGTTATGTGTACAACTTCCATATTTTGTAGCCAGTTACAGACTTGGTTTTATAGCTTTAAACTTTCATTTCTCACAATAATATGCATTAACATGACCAATTCAAGAACCATGACTAAAACTGACAGCAAAAATACATTTATTAGACAGTTTCCACATACAGCAACTATCATTGAACAGTATATACATGACCAAGTTGTGTGTAAATATGACTGAAGTGGAAGAAAGTCACATCAATGTCAAAAATAACCAGCGTGTTTTAACATTTGCGTGTGTAAATGAATTTCTTGTGAGCACAAATGTGAAACTCGCGCGCAAAGGAATTGTGTTCACGCTGAACAGAATATCACTCTCAAGCTTCATTTTTCTCCTCTAGGGTTTTTCTTTCATCTCGAAATCAGTTCTCCTGTGGCTGCAGTTTGTGCGCGGGTGATTTTTTCGCCCCTTGACTTTTGAAAGGGGTGGTTTTGACAGTTTGGGGGCGGAGTCAGGATCACCTCCCTCAGCGAACACTATTGGCTGATATCTCCTGGGGTTTGTGAAGGACCGCCTACCTCCCAGAGCCTGAGGAGGGTGGAGAAAGAAGGACAGCAGGAGAGTTAGCTAGCTGCCTATGCTATCATCCAAACAACCCTTCGCTCACAAACTGCTGCCACAGGAGAACGGTGACTTCGAGACGAAGAAAGAGAGAGAAAAAAAAAACACCTGAGAGGATTAAAAATGAAGCTTGAGAGCAATATTTTATTCACTGCGCACACAATTCACTTTTTTTGCTTGCAAGTTTCACATTTGCGCTCACAAGAAGTTAAATTACACACGCAAGTGTTAAAAAATGCTGGTTAAAATTTTTATTCATCTGTTTTTTTTTGCACTTTTCATTGCTCATTAAACAAAAAATTGCAGGTCACACAAGTCCTTTTACAGAAGATCAGCATGAATCTTCTTTATGAGGTTAGTCAGATAATTCTTTGCCGGCGTAACAGAGCACAAGACATCTTCAATCTGGTCAACTCTGTGAAAAAAGAAAGAAAAAAAAACTGAGTACAATAAGCTTTTAAACAAGGACAAGAGAAATGATGCTTACTCAATGTGCATCATATTTCCTCAAGTGATGTATAGATAAAGCGTCAGGATATTATGCACTTCTCCATCTTGTTTCCAGAATGCTGTATGCTGTTTTAAGACGCATTTTATGATGTTTATCTATCCCCATATTTTGCTAAGCCCAGAAAAGTGATGCGTGACAATCTGAAGCCACTCTTTGAATCTATGAAAGTCTGGCAAGACCATCCCCCAAGATTCATTCCTGTCGACGGAATCCTTCTGAATGCATCTAGTTTTGACAATGAATGTATACTGAATAGTAACTGCAAAACACCCTTCATTTAAAACCAAACAAATAAAATACCATACCTTGTTTTCCCAATGAGATTTTGAAACTTCTGCATTTGAAGGGGATTCAAGGGATAGTCTGGAGTTACAGTCAGACTTAGCTCAAATTTGGCACAGGCCTTGATACTGGAGAAAACAATCTCAACTCTAGGAAAGAGAGAAAAAAAGATATTACACCTCACATTTCAGTATCAAATAATAATAACCTCATATTGTTAAAAGGGGTTTATTTTTATTCGGTTATACAAAAGGAATTCCAGTTGCGAGAGGATACTGAAGAAAGAGAAGCTAGCATAACTCCGTTGGTAGAGTGGTTCCACATAAGAGTTTCCACACCAGTAATATTTGTTGTGAGAATGTGATTAGACAGGTGCCATTTAACCGAATTTATTACTCTGAATATTAATAGAGCTATGAACAAAGGGCGTCTATAGTGTTGCTTCATGCCAAGTTCTTATATTACTGAACATGGTGAGTGCAGTGCTCCCCTCTCACAGCATGGAATATATTGTTTTCAGTGGGAAGGCAGCACACTCTTCAGCATTTAGTGTGAAAGAAGCTTCACACTACACAAATACGCATGCTGGTCTGAAACAGGACCTTTCTCTCTTTATTTTACTATCCCTGCCCCAGACCACTCTGAGTCACTGTGGTTTGTTGTGATGCATTTTGCTGTACTTGCGTTTTTTATTGTGTGAAACTAAATCCGACCAAGTAAACAAACTTGTTAATGGATTCTGACCAGAGAAACCAACCACAGGTGTGAAAGGAAAGTGTTTCTGCTTTACATTTAAAGACAAATTCTGTTGAGTTTTATGAGGCTCAATTAATCAATATTAACTGACATACAACTGGTCAGGTGTGACATCGAGACATGCCACTTTTTGGATTGAAGCAGATCATATTGAGAAAATAATTTTATTTTGACTTCATATTTACAAACTAAAAGTGTTGCTAAAAAAGCCTTGACTGAGTGTACAAAATGATGCTTTTATTATCTGTTTAATTTCTTTAAGATGGTAAAGGTCTCATTTTATCATTAATTCTGTGTTGGATTTGGGTGGAGGAATGGGTGGGGAAGAAACACAGGATTTTTTCTCTTACTCATGAATATCCATGATATGCAAATGTCACTTAGGGCACTGCGACAATCCTTTCACAGCACTGCAGTGGGCGGGGCCATAAAATCTCGTTTTCTTTTATTGGTTAATTCAGGTAGAAGCACAGTTTCACATGCAGCATGCAGACACAACTCAGTGACCTACTGTATTTCAAAGAAGCAAAAACTAACTGCTTTCTAGTGAAATCACCTTTAAGAAGTCTGACAGATGATAAGTGTATGTTTGAATACAGGATTTGACTTACAGTGTATCCGAACAATTGAAGTGTAGGATGTCAAATCTCAATCCTCCCCATTTCTTCAACTGGTGGATTTCTTCACCTAGAAGTCGAAGTCTGCTCACCACCAAGCTGACATTATGGAGTAACTATTGTGGAAAAATTACATATACATTCAGATTATTCCAAAAATTACCATTGACTTTGTTAAATGTGTTAAGCATCGTATTAATTATATATCATTTTCCTATTTTTGCATCATTAATGGTATTACATAAAGATAATTCCTTTAAAAAACTGATAATTCCGTTAAATTCTTAGAGGGGATAATGCCCACCCATACAGCTCAACCAAAACATTAGACATACCACTGGTATGTGTCGTGTGGTTGGGTACTTCTGAGTCCACGTAGGTTGGGCTTTAATGTGCTCTGCAAGCAACACATGAACCATGCGGGCATGAGGCTGCGATGCGTCACCTAATGGAAATAAAAATAAAAACATGCTAGAGTTTTTTTTTTAAATAATAGCTGTGTAATATTTTTGGGAATACTATATTGATTTTCAGTATAGCAGAAAAATAAAACCATGAACACTAGACAGCAGTGCTTTACTCTTGTTAAACCTCACTGTTCTGCAGATTTTATAAATATGAATAGTGATTTTATACATTTATATATCTAAAATCAGATTTAAACAACCACAACACACTGCCATGATTACAGAACCACAATATATCATCACATACTAAATCATAAGCACTATCATGAGATGCATCGTTTTGCCAACCCGCAGTCTTAACCGACAAAGATAAAAAATTATTTTATTCTTACACACAAAGGTTCATCACCGGAATAGTGCCTGCATAAACAGGTATTGTCCACTCTCTACAAGCAAACTGATTAAGCTGGGTAGCATTCTCTGCAGAGGTCCTTTATTGTAAGCTAAATACAGTGAAGGGGTAGTAAATACTTTACTTAACACAAATATTCTCCCCCCAAAAAATCATTTCCTTAATTCATCAAAATTCTCTTACCATTCAATAAAAACCTGAATGATAGATCCACATCCTGTTCAACATCACAGATCCATCCCCTTTCTTAAAGAAAAAAGAAAAGGATTTCATATTATTTACTGTGACATTTAATGTATTTGAAACACTAATAATTTAATAAATAATTAGAGAGGTATCCATTAAGACGTACCACCAGGGTTTTTCAATTTTACTTCCATTTCAACAGTATTGTGAAGAAAGCTGAAAACAGCCGTGTTTTCCTCACGCTCACAAAACTGCCACTCATTCAAACTAAAAAAGAAAGCATGATTAAGCTTGTTTATTGTAAATAAATAATATTTAATATAGTAATTGAAGCCCAACACCTCCACATGCTTACAGGACAGTACCTGAAAATAGCGCCCCCTGTAATAAATGCTGCGGGTTCTCTATTCCAGTCAGACTTTAAATCAGTAAGCTAACTTGTATATGGAATTTGGAAACGGTAAAATCCAATGCACAAAAAATAAAAACTAAATTGTATTTACTGTCTGTATAGGTCTTAAATCAGAATTTATTTAAGACCTATGGAAGAAGGAGATACATATAACTTTTTAAAATACTTTTTAAGACAGAAAACTATTCTAATATAGTGTGAAAATTACAGTATGTTAATGCTGTATGTTTACATATAGACGGACGAAAAATTTAATCCTTTAATTTTCCCAAAAAAATTCAGTGAACCTTATATATAATTTTATCAGTCAGGTATTAAGGAGCAGTAAAGTCACTCCACTGAAGTACAGAGTTATACAGGAGATTCAGTTTAGTTCTCCAGCACCCAGACTGGAGCAGCATTAGCATTAGCCGCTAACCACGCTAAGCATTTGCTCTTCTGCCATTTAGAAGTGAGTATAATCTGCCTGTAGCCTGCTGCTACTGTTATCTTGTTAGTTCACTTATATGACAGTGTGTATTATTAAGAGCGCAGTCATTACGCTGAGCTACCAGTTTATTAGGTACTTCGCAGATACTTAACTATAATTATTAGTATTGTCACAACTACACTTCTATAGACGTAATTCACAAGTAGCAAGATACACCCAACTGTACTGTCTAGTGGTTAATAAATGATAAAGCTCAAGTAATAAAAGGTACAAATAATGTAAGCAATACATCCTGTGTTTGACAAATCAAACATCACAATGATTTAAGACCTAAAATAAATTATGCCCCAAATACAAATTCATAGAAGATAAATGCAATAATACACACTGCAATAAAATCTTTGTAACCTGAGAGGATCAATAAATAAAGAAATATACATCAGATGGTTTAATTAATAAAAGCACCTACATTTTTAAAACCACATATTAGTGCTGTAACACCACCCCAAACAAAAGATGTACAATCATGTATTTTAGGCCCATTATGTTTTGAGAATGTTTATTTATATGTATGTGTATTACCTGTTCAGAGTTCTGATACGGTTTTCAAATTCTTTGACGACTTCTTGCAGGTTCCCCAAAAGGCTCTCAGAAGAAACCCGCTGACGTTCTAGGTCACAAATTAGTCTGGAACGGGGGGGTTGGCAGAGTGTAAGCAAAATCTTGTACAGTTGTGCACCATGAGCATATTTTGAAGTTTAAAGGTTCTATTCATCAACTATAATTCACATAACAATTCTTAACAGTTTATACGTACTTTTCTGTCTCTACAACATCTGAATTAAGAACATCAAGCTCCCGTTTCTTTGCTTTTAAAGCCGACTCATCTTCACTTAGGGAATGTTGATCGCCCGTCAGTATACTGCTCACTGATTCCAGTTCTACATGAAAACAAATCCATAATTTAAATGATTGCAAATGATAAATACAAGTAAAAGTAATTATAATATTTGTGTCAATAGATATCTACGAATCTATACCAGATTCCAGGTCAATAATGCATCCATCTAGGTCTTTCAAAATTTCATTGGTCTTTGAGATTTTATCCACCAACTTCTGTTTTGACTCCTACAAAAATAAAACATTTAAAATCATTTAAATGTATAAAAACCTCCCACAAAATAAAGTGCAATGGTGATTAGTGCATTGTGAAAACGTTCGTCATTCCCTCCTGTGAGTATCTGTACAGATCAAGTGCTCCTAACTCCTCATCGTGATCAAGGTGATGATCCTAAAATCTGACCTGCTATAAATTAACGGAATGTTCTGAACACATGCTTTTACTGTATCAACTTAATAAGCAATCCGTTTGTAATAAGTCTTAATTTATTTATATATATATATATAAATCATATATATTACTTTTTCACAAGTTGGGTAATGATTACAGCATGACCAACATAACCTTACCTGAGTCGTTTTACAGAGTTCAGAGTACAAGGCTTCCTTTATCTCATGAGAAAGTGCCTTGCTTCTCTTTCTGAAGTTTCCCCTTCGCTCTTTCAGCTTTCCACCAAATTTCTGTAGCTGTAGAATATGTAGAAAAAAAAACATAGCTACTTATTTTCCTCTTAGTGCCTAAATGATAAATGTCTCAATTTAGTTTTCTGTGTTAAATTCTGATTGTTTAAAAAAATCAAATAAATATTATTTTTGAATTCTATTTTTAGAATTATACCCATATTTAACAGACATTTTAACAGGCCCAAAGACTTACCTGGACACCTGAGAAGGCGCACACATCTTGTAGAACTGCTGCATTGACATCTTTTAGTGCTTTATCTTGTTCTGTCATCTGCATTTTAAACCTAAAACAGATCATAATTTACGGATTTAAAATGCTCCCTAAACACACAATTTCACTTTAACAGTAGTATTCACTAATACTGTTAGAGCTGCTTTACTTGTTGTGGTTCAAGCATAGCCTTGGGCTAAACATGAATGTGCCAAAGATGAATCAATCATCATCAGTGTAAACCCTTTCCTAGTTTAAGCCAAGATTTAGGTTACTTTCACACCTACCTTGTTTGGTCCAAACCTTCTGATTTTTTTTCAGTTTGGTCTGAACCAAATGGCGGGTGTGAAATGTGTTCCAGACCACAATCTGGACCAAAGGACCAAGATTTCATCTCACCCAAAGAGGTAGTTTTGGTCTAAAATCAACTCAACCATGGTTTGAAACATGCAATGTGAAAACAGTATTTCAGGATGGGTTAGACCGCGGCCAGTCCAAACCATCAAACAACAGAATGAGAGAAGGAACAGTTATGACTCTTATTTGCGATACGCTCATGTTAACTATATCTATACTGCGTGTACTACTGTAGATGAACATTACTGATAAACGGTCTGACCAAAACGAACCAGTCCAAAAGCAACACATCAAGACTTAAAAAGGAACACACATACATTATGATTTCCTTCACATTAAATCTGAAACTGTTGGATGATGAGGTTAATTAAATGTTTTTATATAAAATCAGGCCATGAAGGTTTCACTACATTAAAAATCGAATCCATTTTTTCTGTCTAAAAGACCTTTAATCTGAGTTGAGGAAACTGTCACTTAAACATCAGATCTGTACACTCCCAAATGTATTTAAATGTAGAAACCTTTTTAAAAAAAAAGTACATACCCCTCTGCAAGTTCTGCCAGTTTCTGGCAATCTGCTTCATATACTCTCTGCTTTGGACGGAAAATGTATTTTTCCCTGAGCAGGTCCATCAGTGTGTTGGTTTGGGTGATTCTAAACTAAAGCACAAAAGCAAAGAAGATTGAGGTGATCAGTTATCAGTTGAAATATATATGGAATTATGGAAATTTGGACAACTTACATTTTCAGGAAGAGCACTGGGTCGTGATTTGTGAATTACAGAGTTTGCACCAAAGTGGCTTAAGAACTCATTCACTGTGATGCTTCCATCTGCAAGTGTCTATATAAAGAAAAAGGGAGGGAAACGGTAACTTGCATGAAATTGTGCCAGACAAAATAGCTTGCATGGTATCTCAACCAGTGCATACAGAAATGTCATGAAAAGTGGAAGTCACTACTTTAATTTAAACGTGATCATCAGCATGGTTTTACATTTTTATTCAGATGGTTTAACTGACCTGCCACAAGAATGTGATATTAAGACTACTATTCAGACTAGATGCAGAGGTAGGGGAGAAAACTATGCCATACAGACATGAACAATGTGAAATAAGAAAATCACTGCTTATTCTTCTAAAATATTCTAAAACTGGACAGATGTTTTTACTAGAAGTAAAAGCTTTAAAGTTGGATTTGTAGTGATATCAAACTATCTGCTTTTTGCTTTAAACATTGTCCTATCCTTTAATAACTTACTTAAACTAGTTACCTTGGTGAAATCAAATTCTTGTTCAAATGTCCCATCCATCTGTGAATCAAACTGGGAGTTCTTCAGAGCTTTAAAATAAAGAGGGGGAAAAAACGCACATTTAATTACAGGTACACAATTTGCAAGTAATAGCATGCAATAAAAAAAAACAGTTTAACTCACTTGATTCTGAGATGATGTCACATTTTATATGGGTTGAACTGCCACTAGAGCTTGTTTCATCGATTGTTTTGGTTATGTGGCTTGAAGCACTTGGAAAACCAGCTGCTGTGGAATTACTACACCACTGCAAATGAGCAAAAATAATGATTTGTTCTTTTACCTTCCTAAAAACACACTCAACATATTGCTGCTTTAACGCACATAAAAATAAGAGCTCACCACAATGTCATTGGTTTCTTTTAGTTCTCCCTCAGCCGCAGAATCTTCTACTTCACATAAACTTTTTTCAGGCAAGCTTTCAAACTCATTTGCCTGAACAGCAACCTCACCCGAGGGTGCCACTGCAGCAACATCTTGTTCATCCTTCTTACTGCTGAGATAGCTCATCACAGTATCAGAAAAATCTTCTTCAGGAAGCACCTCGTCTTCAATCATGTTCATTACATCATAGCTATTCTGTATATCGCCATCCATATGTGCCTCCAACTGCAGACTTTGAAATCTATTGGTGCAAATAGGTTCTGTTTGATTCGGGCTTGCAGATTTGGATCGTGAAGGAAGTTTCGGTGTGATGCCACCGAGTGACAGTCTTGCTGTAAGAAAGCTCTTGAGATTAAATGGCGCGGTGCTCTCAATATTAGCAGAGCTGGCAGTATTTATCAGTGTAGGAGTTTCCTGAATTTCTGTTGATGTGTCTCTCTCAGAAAGTTCACCTGGACATGCCTCAAAATCGGTGAGGTGAGATAAAGGTGCTGTATAACTTCTCGTCTGAATTTCGGCGGGTTCGTTGATGCATTGTGCAATGTTCTGAAGTTTTACTTGTAGATCAGCTAGACTCCTACGTCTGGACTTAGCAGAGTTTGGTTTGTCATTCTTGACACAAAGCTCAGACTCGGCTGCAAAACCTTCTGTTATGATAGGTGTCAATTTTGTATTTTGGTTTTCTGGCAGAGCATGGTCTGTCCTTTGGGCAGTGGTGGCAGACAGATCATTTTCTTTCACAATTTCTCCCAATTTTAAAGGCACAGTCATGGCTTTAGTCATTTCCATATCACAGTCTTCTTCAGACGGCTCTATGTTTGTAGCAAGTGATGACCCCTCCTTTACATTATTGACACATGAGGCTTCGAAGTGATTGAAATTAGTTACAACTGCTTGGTCTTTGTCCACGCCCAAGTCAGCCAGGCTTACCTCTTTCTGACTGACTACAGGAGTTCTAGTGTCCACATCTACTTTTTCTGTCTTTTCACCGACCTCAGACATTTCCATTTGATCCTTAGCCAACGCAACTGGCCTGAAAGACAATACCTCAAGTGGGTCTTGGGTCAAACTATGTGAAGCGCCTGCAACGGTGGGACTTTTTGTGTCAATAGAGATTGTGTTGCATCCCGTCAGATCCATATCAACTTGTACTGCAGACACCATGCCGTCAGGCAGATCCTGGTGAAATGTGTTTGCTGAAGGTACAATACAGGTTGCAGACTTCCTCTCAAAATCTGAAGACCTGTGCTGTTCACTTTGTACAGCAAGTTTAAAAGCCATCTCCTTATAATCTTTGCTGCCAACATCACTTCTGCAGGACCCTGGGATAAAAGATAACGTATTGCATGAGCTGCTGAAGGGTATCTGTTTTACGCAGTTTTTGGATTTGAGCACAACAGTCTGACATTTTGTCATTTCCATTTCATCCTCCATGCGAGTAACTGTGGAGTCACTCTGAACACAGCTAACTTTCTTGGCTTCCACAGAGACAGCTGGTACTGACATGAAGGATGTCCGTTTTCTCGACTTTACCCCACTTGTTGGCAAAATATTTTCTGGGTTTCTGTTCACATTATTGCATTCTGTCAAATCCATGTCCATGTAATCAGTCTTCCTCTCAAAATCTGAGGACCAGTGGTGTTCTGTATGTACAGATAGTGTATGAGCCATTTCTTCACCATCTCTGCTGCCAACATCACTTCTGCTGGACCCTGAGAAAAAAGATAATGTTTTCTTTGAGCTGCTGAAGGGTATCTGTTTTATGCAGTTTTTGGATTCCAGCACAACAGTCTGACATTTTGTCATTTCCATTTCATCATCCATGTGAGTAACGGTAGTGTCCCCCTGAACACAATTAACTTTCTTGGCTTCCACAGAGACAGTTGGTGCTGACATGAAGGATGTCTGTTTTCTTGACTTTACCCCACTTGTTGTCAAAATATGTTTTGGGTTTATGGTCACATTATTGCATCCAGTCAAATCCATGTCCATGTAATCAGTCTTCCCCTCAAAATCTGAAGACCTGTTCTGTTCAGTAAAAACAGAGAGTTTATGAGCCATCTCCTCACAATCACTGCTGCCAACATCACTTCTGCAGGATCCTGACCTGACGGAGAAGGATTTTCTTGAGTTGCTGAAGGACGTCTGTTGCATGCAGTGTTTGGATTCAAGCACAACAGTCTGACATTGTGTCATTTCCATTTCATCATCATCATCCATGTGAGGAACAGTAGAGTCACTCCGAGCAAAGTCAACCTTTTTGGCTTCCACAGAGACAGTCGGTACTGACATAAAGGATGTCCGTTTTGTCGACTTTACTCCAGTTGTTGGCAATATATTTTCTGCATCTATGGTCGCAATGTTGCATCCTGTCAAATCCATTTCATCAGGACTGGGAGACATAACCATGACTGAGGAATTGGCTTGACATGTTAATTCCATTAAGTCATTTTGATCATTGAAAACTATGGTATTTTCAGTAGTTCTCACATGTTTTTGGCTTCCGTGTTCTTTCTCTAAAAGAAGGACACTTTGCTGTTCTGAAGCAATCAGTGCTCTGCCACTGTCATTAGTCCTAGATGATGATGTTGCAAAAGATGAATCTTTCCTTGATTTTGAAAACAATTCTTCACCTTTGAGATCAAGAAAAACAGTGTTGGCTTGTGTTATTTCCATGTCATCAGAAAAAGCCATGGTGGCATTTGAAATATTACTCTGAAATTGGTCAATTTTGCTTCGATCAGATACATTCCTGTTTTGAGAGCGATTAAAAGAGGACATATGTGCTTGGGAGAAAACTGGCTCATCAACTGTAGTTACTTTTCGTTCTTGTTCTTGTAGACATCCATCAAGAACCTGGGTCATGATCATCCTACTACTAGTATCACCGGCAAAATGTGATGTGTTATCATCCACAACCAGTTGCTTGCTGCGAACATCTTTGAAGTTGATTGTAGTAGTGTGAACATGAGTGATCTCCATGTCATCTGAATCCTTTGAGAAGGACTGTGCCATCAAAGCTGCACTTTTAGGATTCATACACACTGGATATGCATCATGGTGAGCAGGCCCTCTCCCACCAATGACAACGGTATGACTCTTGGTCAGGTCCATGTTCTCCTGCTCCAGAAATGAAGCTGTATAACTTCTTGGCTGAAGCCCTATTGGCTGAGAATTGGGTGCAGAAATGGTACAATGCACATTCTTGGTTAACCGAGATGGCAGGAGATTTTCCTTGTCCATGGATATACTGGTTGCATCTTCTAAACAGAGATTATTACTGTTTTTTTTGGAAGATGAAGTCACAATATTTTGTGCATTCTGTGAAGCTGGATTGGATATACTAGCGAGGAAATCACTGAAATCTGACTGCACATTAGCGCCTTCCTTTTGGGCAATAGTTTTGGAAGTTATATCATCCTGACTCTTCACCTTCTGTAATCCAGTGACATTTTCCACAATATTGAAGCTGAATTCTGGGTTCATTCCAACTTCATTGTCAATTGTAATTGTGTGACTTTGAGTCATATCCATGTATCCAGTATCCTCTCCAAGAAGTATAGTTCTGTCCACAGGTTCATCTGGTAAAACCGGAGCTGGGAAAAAATTCTCCTATTTGAGAGTGAGAAAGAGTGAGTGTGAGATGAGACTTCATTTCACAGGAAGTCAATTTAATTTCTCAAAAGAAAACCATCATGCTGTATCAATCACATAAATAACTATTATACATATTTGTCATTATATTTTAATTGTCTTCTTTTAGTTTAAGGTTTCCTTCATGGTTCATTCATCCGAAATGTATATTGCAGTTAAAAAAAATAAATAAATAAAATCAATCAATCTTTTTTCAATTAATGTTTTTTTTTAACAAAACATTTACTGTGAACAGTCAAACCACTGAAAGATCTAGTTTCTAGAACAAGTGCATGCTTTTCTCTCCATAACATCTACATCATCCAATATCAATACAGAGAAAAACGAAAGAATAAAAATACATGGACAATGCATGGTCAGTATGTAGTATCCCTTCTGTTTTACTATAACAGCTTGTAAACACCTCAGAGTAAGTTGGATTTTTTTTCACCCATTATGCTCTTTGCAAAATGGCTTAAACTTCTGTGAGATTTTGAGGTCTCTATGCTACTGCATTTCCAGTGATTTTTCAGGCTGTCTGCTGCCAAACTTTATTGGGAAAACACAAATAGGATGTGGAATATTGTCTAACACACAATTGACTATGACTAACTACTGCAAACTGCTACATTCAGCTTCATGTATTTAGAGTAGGGGTGCATAGACAAAAATATTTTAAGCTCCTCAAAGATTTTCAGCACTTTCTCAAAATCCTCCCAGGTTAAGTAGTTTAGAGTGAGTGTTCACTGTGTACCTCTACCTCACTTTACCTCCAGCCTAGTTTTGTCATGTGATCAGAGTCTGCAGTGGATAATATAATTTGAATTTAATGTTATTCACAATATATTCATATATTTATTGTAAAACTCAAATACGGTTGCAACTATTGACTATTTTTTGTAGTCAACTAATCTGCCAATTATTTGTTTGATTAGTCGATATTTTTTTTTCATGCCTTCCAGTTTTAAAGTACATTTTATTAGTTTGACGTACCTATATTACACTAAAAATGACAAAGTATATTATAGGAAACATTCACACAGGCTGGATGTTATTTTCAGGAAATTCTAGGTATTTTTTTCTTCATTTATTACTTTTTTTCCAGAGAGAAACCTTCCTGAAATTATTGTTTGTCTTTTAGGAAATTTTTAGGAAGTTTTTTTTAAATGAAGTCTGTAGTTACTATAAATTATAGTTTAATTTTAATGAAGAGGACAGAGTACAGTATCTCCAACACTTATCCAGCTAATCTTAGTTTATCTAATGTTATTATTGTTAATGAAGGAGTGAAGCCTGTTTAAACTCTCCTCAGCAGCTCTCTGCAGTAATTTAACTCTCCGCAGGTAAAATAGAAATCAGTGCTTAAACTGTACAGAACTAGTAAAGACAGGCTGTAGAGTATTTTTGTGGAGTTAAATGTGTCTGTGTTTAATGGACACAGCGCTGTTATTACACTTTACGCGTGTCTTGACCTCTCTCTCGCGCGCGCGCGCTGCAAGTCCCTCCCACACTGAAACCTCATTGGCCAACTAAGCATGAGGAGAGGCCAATCAGGATGCTCACTCTCTCACTAGGTGTGCGTCTTCCTCTCTCGCCCGTTTTCTTTCTCCCGCGTGCGCTCTCTCTCTCTCTCTCTCTCTCTCTCTCTCTCTCGCTTCATCACACAATTTTTTATAGTCGACGTTGTCGATTATGCCGACTAATCGTTGCAGCCCTTTTTAAATTACAGCCCTAATTAAAGTGTGACATAACAGTAAAGAAATGTCTGTTTCAGGTAACCCTAATACATCAGTCACTTCACTTGGGAGAAAAAAATCTCACTTAAATAAACAGTTTTAGAAATCTTGTTTTAGTCTGAGATTAAGGGAGTTGTGGCTTACCTTACTTAGTCGTGAGATATGTAAGGGGATGTTTACCATGGTGTCCAACCCTGAAATTAGCAGAAGAGGAGTTAATGACAGCATATGTAACAAATAAAACAGCACAGGAGCTTAATTAGCATTACCAAAAGAGAGGATCTGCAAGTACAGCTGCATGGCTGATTTGTTTAGGGTAAAAGCATCTGTGTAAGTCCCCAAATTCACTCAGAACACCTGATTTAACACATCAGCTGTTTGAAGAAGACATTCAGTGGACTTGGGGTGTAGTGAAAAAATGATAAGGAGAACTACCTTTTGTCAAGTAGCCCACCTCCGTTCAGCCCCAGCATTCTGAAATGTAGAACTTATAGCTGATGCTTCCAACAGACTCGCAATGCTAGTAATAGGGGCATGGTGTTGCCCATTTTCACACCATTAACAAGCTCACAGTAGCTCCACACTGGTAGAATTCTGAGGGCCCTAATATTTAATATGAGGCTCTGGCCTTCAGTGTTAAAGTATCCCTGTGCAGTGTGCTCATTTTTCACACGTTGCTCACACAACAAAGGATATTGTATTTTGCAAAAATGGAGCACAACACTAAACAATAGACATTTTTCTATAGTCAGCAACAGATATTGTCATATTAAACAGCCCTGAAATTACCTATAATTATCCCTATAATATTTCTGCATTTCCCCATCCTAAAAATCCTAAAATGTCAAGGCCTTTGGAATTCTACCAATGAAGTGTGGAGCTACTTTTATCTTCTTATTGGTGTAAAAATACAGATTTCTTTTCTTTGCATGGGCAACGCTTTGCATTGTACACCTGATGGGAGCCTCGGCGTAAAAGTGCAGTATTTTAGAATGCTGTGGGCTATTTATCTATCTCGTTATTTTCATTACACCCCACACCACAAAATAGAGCAGTCTAGTCATCTGTAGTAATTTAAGAGAAGGATCAGTTTTTTACTTACGCTGCTCAAAGCAATCAGTTAAACTTTAAGGATATCAATCTTTTCTTCTTTTTCTCGATTTACCCAGCTGCTCAGTTAAGTGTCCGTCAGTAGCCTCTCTACTGTAATTGGTGGATTAGTGACTTTTCAAAAAACGCATTCAGTGACACATCTAGTGACTTTTTGTTTTTAAACTTAAATAAAATGAACATGAACAACTCTGCACCCTGCACTTTATCCACAGCCACCAGACAACCTCTCCACACATCTGGATTCTAATTCAATGCCTATACATACATAGTAATATAAACGTCTGTATATTTATAAATTATATATTTCGATATTTTTTTTTCGATATGTTCTTTGCTACTAAGAGGCACTGTGCTTTGATTTTTGGCATTTGTGTCTTGAAAATATATATGCTTGTATAACTGCTTTCTGTTAAATTATAATAGGATTTGCATGTATTTTAACTGTTTTAATCTATTGTACTAGAGTTAAAGAAAACTATATTTAGCTGAAATGAAGGGTGTACTTACCACCTCATACAATTAATTACATTCTATTACTATTCTTACTAGAAAAAATAAACATAAAGGTGCTCAAGAATAGAATTACAATTTATCATAGTTGAGTAATGAGCTTGGCACATAGAAGTGGCATATCATTTCAATACAAAGAAATTTGGCATATTCAAACCAGGGCTGTAAAGCAGTCCAGTTTCAAAACCCATAATATAACAACATTTAAAAAACAAACAAACTCACCAACAAAATGCAAATTCTGAATAGGATCCAGTACTGGGGAATCCACCTTGATGTCTCTAAATATTCAAACAAAATATATACACAGATATTACTTTTTTGTCAATAAGATTTGAAAGTATGTTATATGTATTATACGGCTGCGAGGTATGACCAAAATGCATATCATGGTATTTTTTAAAATGTATTATTCATTTATAGTTTTTTTTTTTCATGACTGGGTTTAAATATAGGTTTGTGACTTACTGTACTGTTTGGAGTACATATAATATAAATTATTAAAGCTTTAAATGAAGGCTTTGATTACTATTGGGTTTAGTTTGCCTCATACAATTTACACAATATATGAAGAAATCAGACTTTATTAAAAGAAAAACAGCTGAAGAATTTAAACAATATACCTTAAAAAAGAGATACGCCAACAACTTTAACACAGCTTTTTTTTTTAAATAGTTCCATAATCTATAAATGAACCCAAAATACCCAGTATTCAGAAGAGATCTTTCTCAAGAGCTCTATTATTGCACATGTAAAACAAGTTTAATATCAATTTACAGTGTGTTAATATTGAAGCCATTAGAGGCAAAAATCACTCTGTGGTATACCGCCCAGCACTATTTTATTATGTAAGTTAACTCACTTTGAGAAGACATGAACATTGTTTTTTGTGGCAAAACTGACTCTTCTTGAGTTTCGACGCTTTTCAATTGGTCTGGTTTCCTCCTGGGCCAGTGAGAGGGTAAAAGACAAGACATTATAATAAAGATATTATAATATTAAAAATAGTTATAAATATTAATAAATGAATATTATAAATATTTATGGATAACCTAATCTTTGATAAATCACTTTCATTTGTGTTTAAAAACTCACCGGTTCATCCTGATCAGCTCCACACACTTTCATGGATGTCCGAGGAGCTTTTAAAATCTAAATTAGCACAAATAGGGTTAATATAAAACCATCATCAAACATTAGTTTTGTGTCATAAAGAGCTAGAGTTCAACTGTGCATGCTTGTGACAGCTAACTGAAAGTAAAATAATAATAATAATAATAAACAAAAATTTTACACAGGAAAACGTGGTTGTGTTTAGTAAAGACTGTAAGAGGAATTAGATACACAACTGTAATACACTGTAAAGTATTTGTGTAATATAGATAGACAGATGGATAGATAGTTAATGTCTTAACATATTTGCAACATATTAGGTCAGCCTCCCAAGAACTTCAAAAAGCTCAGATCTATAGCAGTAAAATATTACAGGGAGCAGAATTGACACAATAATTGTTACCATTTTTTTGTACAATATATGGACATAACCTTAATCATTTCTGTCAACCTCAACACTGCCCATTTTTGTGCAAGACCAGCCATTAATTTAGTGAGCCAGTATGTTGACTTTGTTTAAAAAACTACGGCTTTCACATAATACACATAACCCTAATGTATAAATAAGTTTTTAAAAGGTCAATGCTGTTTAAATGTTATGTGTAAGTACACCATTCCGTTACATTTTCATTGCTGTGACAGGCCTAGCAGCAGGTGTAAATACACTGTCTGGCCAAATTTTTTTTTTTTTTTTAAAAAGGTCACACACTTTAATATTTCATTGGACCACCTTTAGCTTTGATTGCAGCATGCATTCACTGTGAAATTATTTTAATAATCCAGTGTTGCATTCATTTTTCACCAATTTCATGCAGCATTGATGAGTCTGACCGCTGCACAAAGTCTTCTCCATCACATCCCAAAGATTCTCAATGAGGTTAAGATCTGGACTCTGTGGTGAACTCTCTCAATCCATGTGTGAAAATGATGATCTCATGCTCCCTGAATCACTCTTTCACTATTCCAGCTCCATCAATCCTGATATTGTTATCTTGGAATATGCTCGTGTTCATCAGAGAAGATAAAATCCATTGATGGAATAATCTGCTCTATATTCAGGTAGAGTCAGCTGACCTCATTCTTTCAGCACATACTGTTACTGAACCTAAACCTGCAGAACAACTGCAGCATCAAACAACCAACACATCATTTACTCACTTACATCCAGGTAGAGACTTTTTATAGTCAGACAGTGTATTAGTCAGTCATTCTGTTAATGTCACTAACTGACTGGAGGCGCTTTTTAAACACATATGTTCTAAAACTCATATTGTTGCTGACCATCTGAGAGCTGAAAAAAAATGATCATCATCAACAACAAAAACAACAGCAAACCAAAACAGAGGAAAAAGATTGATTAAATAGGGTTAAATACATACCGATGAAATTCTCCGTTTGGACATTCCCTCCGGTTCATGCCTAAAAACAGAGTTTTGTTTTGTTTTTGAAGGGGGGTGGGGCTGGGCATGTCACATTGTTATCTAGTCATTTACATATTAACCTACCATGTAAGAGGTTTAGTGGACTCCGGTTTATTTGCTAAAACATTAAAACACGGTATTATCTATTAAACCTCAGGCTTACCCGAATCTGACCGGCTCCGTGTTCTCCATCAGAGAGCTTCAGACTGACGCGCAGACCCCAAACAATAAACACACAAAACAAACCAGTGAAATTCCGAATATTTTCAGCATTTACACACACAAATAAACCAGCTATTAATCCAGGTATTAAACCATATATTAATACAGCTCTCTGCGCAGACAGAGATCAGTAACATCACAGATACTCACCCAGATAACTACAACACAGCGCTGCGCTCGTTAGCCTGTTAGCTGAAGCTAGTAACTCAGTAGAAACATTAAAACGGCGGATTTTCTCCCGAATACTGATATGAGCTAATAAACCCGCAGCGTTAGAGTGACAGGCGCTGGTTTAGCTGCTCTGTGTGTAAATCCCTGTGATTATAACTCGCGGTTCTGCTCTGTTCGCTCTGGGTGCATCAACTCCGCTCGCGCAGCGCCGGTTAACGTTTGAACAGTTTTTTAAGTTTGAATTGACCCGCCTTTCCGCCGTTCAGCTGCGCATGCGCAGTGCTGTCAGAGTGGGATTTATTTCGCGATTTTTTTCTATTATTATTATTTTTTTTATTGTTTGTGAAAACAAAGGGTTTCCTACTTCAGTCTATTTCATATCGCCTGGTTGCGTGTTTTACTGTGTCACAAACATTTACTGTGTTCAGCATTTCATCCTATTCTAGAAATGCTGGAGTCGACTCCTTTTTTGATTCAAATGCGATGTCAATTCAACGCAATCACAATAAAAGTCCCAATAAATTACAAATTAACTAACTGTTGTGATTAATACTATGAGCTAGGACTGTTATTATAATTATATTATCGAATGATTGTATTGTATGAACATGACAAGTGTTATAAAAGCGTTGTATAATAATTTATATAGTACTGCTACTACGGTAACGATTATTATTATTATTATTATTAATAATAATAATAATAATAATAATAATAATAATAATAATAACAAAAATATGTATTAATAATAATAATAATAATAATAATACAAGCCGACTGGGTATAACAGCAACAGTTGTGTTTATTTATTTAGTTGATGTTTTATTTACGTTCTTAATTTATGATATTTAAATATATTTATTTGTAGTTGTAATTGCATCAGTATGCTATTATTTTATTACTGTATCAGTAATAAAAGTGGTAAACGAGCGCTGGTGTGGACTTCAGAGTCGACTCTCAGTTCAGAACCCTTACTGGATCTGTTGACGGAAATGACGCAAACACTTTTGAAAGCTCGCGCTAAGTGTTAGTTCGTGTGGAGCAGGAGGAAGGTGGGTCCTGATTTTATTATTTTACTCCAGAACTCAGGAAATATATTCTAGAACTTAATATTAAAGCGAAACTTTCATGTTTAATAAACGCTTGTTTCCAATTAGGCCAAATAAACCCGAACACACCCAGCTTTCCCACCGCAGCGCCGCGAGCAGCTCCCAGATAAACCTAAACTTAACTAAAGGTCCGAGAGGTTCAGGGTTCTCTGTGTTTAGTGTTCTCTGTGTTTAGTGTTCTCTGTGTTTAGTGTTCTCTGTGTGTTCAGGGTTCTTTTCTGTTCAGTCTCTTCTGTGCTCAGTTTTTTCTCTGTTACCAGGCTTCTCTGGGTTTTCTGTATTAATGTTTTTTTCGCTCTGTGTTCTCTGTGTTCAGGGTTGTGCAGTAATGAAGAGAGCGGACAGACCTCAAATAAAGGACACAGCGATTCCCACACATCCAGGGTTCAGAAAGGCAAACGTCAGGACCGATGCAGAGTTTGCAGCACGGTGGGATAATCATGATGATAAACTCACAATTACTCAATAATTCTCAGATTCCTTAGACCCTCAGTAATAATAACCTACTTTTTGTTATTAATTTGTAGGAAGATCCCAGGAAAGGGTCTTAAAGGGTAAGATATTTTGTGTGAGTTCCGCCTTTTTTTTTTACCTTTTTAGTTACATATTTATTTATATATTTTCCTTTTCAGACCTTCAACAAAATATGGACAGCACACTGATGTAAAGGAACAGAATAGACTATTGGTGGCAACAAATGAAGATTTGCAGAGACAGATTTCAGAAATTAAGGTAGGAGATAGATTAGAGTCTTTGGCATGTTTTTCTACACTGAAGTTCTCTTAAAGCAGCAGCGCTGTTTACATCCAGCGTGTACATTTATAATGCATATATGCATACATTTAATTAAACCTCCACATCTGTAAATGACTCAATATCAAGAAAGCATGTGATGAAATACTGAATATCAGCCAGTCACGGGGTGGAGTTATAGTTACAGTGCCTTGCAAAAGTATTCGACCCTATTGAACATTTCAGGCTTCAAACATAAAGATGAAATAGTTTTTTGTGAAGAATCAACAATACGTGGGACACAATCATGAGGTGAAACTTCACTGCCTGGAAGTTGAAAATTTATTGGATATTCGTGCAATATTATTCGCCCCCCTTACATTAATAATTTGAAGCGCCACCTTTTGCTGCGATTACAGCTGCAAGACGCTTGGGGGATTTCTCTATTAGTTTTGCACATCGAGAGATTAAAATTTTTGCCCATTCTTCTTTGCAAAACAGCTGGAGCTCAGTGGGGTTGGATGGAGAGCGTTTGTGAACAGCAGTTTTCAGCTCTTTCCACAGATTCTCGATTGTCTTGTTGGAAGATAAATCTCTGTCCCAGTCTCAGGGCTTTTGCAGACTCCAACAGGTTTTCTTCCAGAATAGTCCTGTACTTGACTCCATCCATCTTCCCATCAATTTTAACCATCTTTCCCGTCCCTGCTGAAGAAAAGCAGGCCCAAACCATAAGAGTTTGATTTTGGTTTCATCTGAAAAAGCACCTCTCAGGTGGCTTGAGGCAAACTTTATACGAGACTTTTTATAGATATCTTTGAGAAATGGCTTTCTTCTTGCCACTTTTCCATAAAGGCCAGATTTGTGCAGTGTACGACTGATTTGTACAGTCTCCCACCTCAGCTGTAGATCTCTGCAGTTCATCCAGAGTGATAATGGGCCTTTAGGCTGCACTTCTCCTTGTTTGAGCTGAAAGGTTAGAGGGATTTTAGTCGTTTTGGTAGATTTGCAGTGGTCTGATACTCCATAAATGAGAACAGCTATGGCAGTGATGAGGCCTGGGTGTGGATAGAGAAATTGAACTTAAAACTAAGGTCTGAATTTTTTTTCTCCCTTAATAATTAGAACCTTCACCTAAACACTGCATTTTGTGTTTACTTTAGTTATCTTTGACAAATTTAAATTAGTTTGATGATCTGAAGTATCTGAAAAAAGTGTGACAAACATGCAAAAAATAAGAAATCATGAAGGGGCAAACACTCTTTTACACCCTTGTACATTAGAATATAGCTCTACACAGCTTTGCCATCAAGCTGCCGGTGTTCAAAGGGAGCACAATTGGCCCTGCTCCCTCCGGATGGGTAGATGGCGCTCCCCGCTTAAAAGTGGCGCTGGGCGGCACGAGGCGTCTGTGAACGGATGAATCAGAACCTGGCCGCTGTGCTTTCCTCCGAGCGCGCTGTGATGGGTTTAGGCAATGATTCATCAGCAGCAGCTCGAAAAAAGGAGGAGGAGGCGTGTGCTCGTCCGCATCCTCCAAGAGTCGCAGGTACCACCGGTGATGGGGACGCACAAAGGGGTGGGATAATAAGATAAACAAATTGGTAGAAAATGGGGAAAAATCAGAAATAAAATTAAATACATAAAAAAAGAATATTGCTCTACAGTAAATAATATTTTTATTGTTATTACAATATGAATTGTCACAATGAACACATCAACAACAAACAGAGCTCTTTAGACTAATTTAACATTATTTAACATTGTTATTTTGTGTCACAGTTTTGTCAGAATTGTGCATGCTCTAATTTACAATTATCCCTAATAATAAAACCACCAGAACAGTTGAACGCAGCAACAGCCTGAAACAGTCAGTTCAAAACCAACACGTCTCCTGTTTTGAGACCATAGTGCTAATAAACAGCAGCAGCCTGAAGCGCCACTACTAAACTAAACACTGACCTTTAGAACAGGCACACCCACTCTAGCCTGAATTGACCAATCAGATAATTAACATGGGTATGAGAATAGACTTGACATTAAATCCAGATTTATAGAAAATTAAAAAGTATAACTCTAACGGCACTTTTTATTTACCTGTTTACTTTTTTAAGCACATTTTTTCCAAAAAGCACACTGTATTTTTGTGCCCTTTGGGTTTAGGCCACTTTAAGTGGGGAAAAACATTTAATTTGAAGAATCTGTAGTTTATAATTAATTGGTGTAATTTAAATGACCTTTCAGCTGTTGACAGTAAAAATGCTGCTAGAACTACAAGGCTATCCTAATGTACAGGATATGTGTGATGGATTTTCTGTGCAGGAATATGTGGCTGGATTAGAACAGCAGTGCAGTGATGTGCAGAAAGAAAACATTGAAACTAAGGAGAAGCTCCGGGACTGCCATGCACTTCTGATGGCAGAAAAACTTGATCCAGGTGATTTCCTTCCTCTGTTATCATTTAATGTAAAACCACTACATTTACAGGCCTTAAATTGCAGTTTTTAAACACTAGCTTTTGTGTTGTATAATGGGAGGACCGAGCCTTTAATCAGTGTTTTCTGTTTTTCATTTATCAATTTAATATCATACATATTTGGGGTTTCCAGAAAAACAAAGATGTAACGCTGTTCAGTCTTGCAGCTACTAACAGTATCTAGTCAGCAGAGCTCACCAGAATCTGAATTGTAACTTTTGGTCACTCAAGTTCAGCCAGTTAAAATCTGTGCTTTGAAGACACAAACATACATACACTACATAAACAAAAGTACCGGACCTTTCGTTGTCTATTTCTAAAACCAAGTGTTTTAAAAATAACTGCTTTGTTGGATTAATTGTCTCTACTGTCCATAGTAAACGTTCTACTAGATACTGGAACATTGCCTTAAACAAGCAATAAAAAGGATGCAAAAATCTAGCACTGATAAATTTAGCTTTAATACTAACGTTTTGTCCTAGGAAGTGAAGAACAGCATGGTAAATTAAAAAAATCGAAATACATTTATTTTTAAACTGATTTAACATGCTTATTCACATCAATGTAGTTTTTCTTGCAAAAATGACTGAGAACATGAATAAATAGGAAGTAGTAATATAATCTAATAAGACAGCTAACATTGCATTGTAAATATCCTTGTTGTTTTTAATTGGACAGACAGTTCTATTTAGTTTTTTATTTGTACCTGTGTAAAATGTGTATAGGTTTAGTACTTGTTCATTTTGCTCTTATCATTGTTTAATTTGATTAAAATTAAAACCTGTGTTCAGTTTCAGGGAGAAGAATTGATGGAACAGCAGAGGAGAAAGAAAGTCAAAGGAAAGAACTCATGGTAAAAATCAACCTCTTTGCATTTCTATTTTAATTATACTAATTAAAATATTTAAGCTTGGTCCTTGGTTAAGTTTATAAATATCATATTTAAATATAACATTTGCAATACTGTAATTTATAGAGAATGTCATTTTTAAAATGCAAAATTTACAATTAGTGAATTTATACTAAAAAAACTAAAAAGTTACTAATAATGCCTCCTATTAGAGCTAGAGCTTAGGTTCTCTGCCCGAACCAATGTTACTAAGTAACCAATTATTATTGTTCACTAAAGCGAATGAAATAGCGAAAACTGAAAGTGAAAAAACATTTGTGTTAACTGAATCTAATAAAAACGGTAATTAACAGAAAAAAACAGAACTATCTCGAACTGTATTGTGTGTTTAACTAAAACGAACTGAAATTACTGATAGAACACCCTAATTTTCGTGTTTAATTTATTTATAAGCGGAGTTTTACAGCGGGCGGTGTTGTGCCGATTCTGTTTGTGAAGCGGAGTCTGATTCAGCAGGGAGTCGGATACAGCACAGCAGCGGCAGCGTGCGGCACCTCGTGGTCCGTGGCGTTTGTTCTCTTTAAAGCACTCGCGCTAGCCGCAAAATACGACAGACAACACCGAGAAACTGCAGAATTCTGTATGGGATTAGAATATGAGCGCGAGGCAGATGAAAAAGAAACAGGAGATACAGTGTGTGAGAACATTTACCTGTGAGTAGCTTATACCAGAACACACACACGTCTCTCTCTCTTTCTCTCTCACGTTTCTTAGATTGATCTCTCTGATGAGATGTGTGAAAACTAATAAAAACTAGCAAGCCCACTCTAAAAACAAATTAAAACTTACTGAACAGAAAAAATAAAAACAAAATCAAATTAAACTATAATAAAAATAAAAAATGTAATCACGTTATGGGGCGGGGCGGGTCGGGCTTGGGCTCATAATGACAGTTCATGGTTCGGGTTGGGTCGGGTCGGATTTTTTGGGACAGATCTAAGCTCTAATTAGAGCTACAGTTAGACTCAGTTTCTTGGCATGTTTACAGTTATTAAAATAACTGTATCTTGTTAGTGCAGTCCTTCTCCAACTGTAACAGTTCAAAAATATAGTGAAGATATCTATGCCCAATAAGTGGTTCTGACCTTTTAAATGAGTCCGTTCTTATATCCACTGGTTGGTTTAGCTTTTGGAACATGTGAAGATCAAGGCTATAATAGTTTTGGATTTTTAATTATAGTTTAGTTTTATTTCGTTGTGACTTTTTTTCTGTAATTCAGTTAGTTTTAATTAGTTTTAGAGCATTTTTGCTAGTTTTTATTAGTTATTATTATTTTTTTATGCTTAGTTTTAGTTAGTTTTAATTAGTTCTAGTATCAGTTTTAGTTTTTTCATACTGTGCCATTTATCAGGTGCAGGATTCAAAAAGGTCAGAGTAAGTATTGTGAAATAAAAACTCAACAAAAGATACCATTTAAAATATGTATTCAATTACTGTTGAACAACAGTCCACAAAATGTCAGCCTTAAGTGCAAAATATGTGTAATACTGCTCCTGAAAACAACCAGCAGACTAAGCACACATATGAACATAAAAATATAAACTTATTAATGAGACTTGCATCAGGAAGCTCAATCTGAGAAAAATAAACTCAAAAACTTAGCTTTTTGACCAAAATTACAAACTCAATAATACATTACAAAGTGGAATGCCAATAACTAGATGCAGGTATAACTTTTGGGGATATCAGTGCAGTAGAAGTAACCTTGCTTGTTGTATTTAACATCAAAAAGTGAACAGACAGAGAGAGAGAAATTGGTATACTTCAGTCAATCAACAATTTCTTGTTGATCTTGAGGAAAACACGCTGCTCCAAAGATGTGGTTGTTCTGTTTCTCAGGCCAGATGACAACAGACCACACACAGAGAATATGCGCTCCACAAAGGCTTGTGAAGCAGGGGCACTAACCAGATCCAGTGCCACAGGCGCAAGTTTTGGATAGACAGCCTCCTTTGATCTCCAAAACTGCAGTGGTGTCTCATTAAAGACACTCTGTTTTATGTCATCAACATACTTCTTCATTTCGGTCAACAGGCTGTCAGTCCCATCAGGTTGATTTGTCAATGACACATTGACCTCCATACGAGATGCAAGGAAGCGGTATTTCTGGAGGACAGTAGGAGGGGAGTCTACTGCATTTTGAGTGGCAGTGACAGCCTGAAGAGCAGTAGCTGGGTTGTACTGAGTTGCCAGTGTCTCTACTAAAGACTGTGCTGCCCTCCTCAGTGGCACCATGTCTGGTGTTTGAAGAATCAGCGAAACACTTGGATCCAATAGGCAGGCTGCTGCTGGGGTAGCATCAAAGTGTGGGAAATCCGGGCTAAGAATGGCAGCAAAACGTTCTCGTAAGGACTTCAGCAGCACTTGCGCTAACAGCTTCCCAGCAGCAGTAGTTGTCAGAAGGTGTGCCTCAAGGTTGAGCAGGCATGGCACCACGTGTGAGAGTGACTGGCTGTCCCCCTGAAGCTGGTCTGTGTGAATGGCAAAGGGATCAAGGAGCTTGACCAGGTTTTCTATCTTAGCCCAATCGCTTGTAAGAAGTGTGTCCATGCCCAACTCCTCAAGTACTTGGTTTAGTTCAGTTCTGATCTCCAGCAGTCTTCTCAGCATATCCAAAGTGCTGTTCCAGTGTGTGCTACAATCTCGGACCAGAGTTTTGCCACACTTTTTGATTATTGCTTCATTTGCTACTGACGATTTCCTCACAGCATGTACCAGCTTTCTTGCTCTTGATATGAGCACATCAGCATTTGGGTGCTTGATGGCATCTTTCAGGGTGAGCTGAAGGGTGTGGGCCAGGCATGGCATCCTCTGGAACTTGCTGTTCTCACCATCATCTGGCAAGGTCTAAGCAAAGTATACAGAGAGACCCAACAAACACTTAGATTAATTATTATCATCAAATATAAAACACACAAAAGAATAGTAGTTTAATAAGAATGCCAATTATTTCCACAGTATAACATGTTTAATATTTCATATAGTATCATTGTAATAAATCTCAATGTTAGATATAAAATCATGATATGACAATAATCAATGTGAAAATTGTACATTTTATATTTTAACAGTAAATTACTTGGGTCCGACATTTAAAAACATTTAATAGGCTTATAGCAGTATGACAATGGCAATATGTTAACATCATAAGAGCTTTAAACTGTAAAATTAAAGTAAATAAAACAAAGGGCCCACCTTTTTACATTAGGCAAAAGGTTGCTGTATATAAACGACAGCAAAAAAAAATCAAGTACGTGATTTCCCTCTTTTTTAAACTTAATGGGATTAATATCAATTAAAGCTTTCAGTATACCATTGTGATATTTTATATCCAAATAAAAAAATTAATAAGACAACTATCCATATAGAAACACTCACCCAGGTTTCCAGTCTCTCCAATCTCCTCCTCCTCGTCAGTCTCCTCGGATTCTGATTCGACCCACAGTTCATCCAGGCCATCTCCAGCACCTCCTGGCTGAGCCCGTGATCCATCTGGGGACTCCTTACTTTGTTTTTGGCTTCTATCCCTAAGCAGCCGCACAGCTTTGACTATGTTGGAGCCGTTATCTGTCACAATGAGCAGCACCTTGTCTTCTCCTATACCCCATGCCTCTAATGTCTCACCAATGCAGCGAGCAATGCACTCCCCGGTGTGTGGGTGTTCTATTCGGTGTAGGTTAAGCAGAGCATGATGCTCCAACCATCTACACAGAGGGTCAGCTTCCTTGCGTCCTTATGATCTCCTTCAGTTTGTGCTTTGCCTTTTCCATTTTCGCGCCAATAAGGTTATTCACTCTTGCAGCACCGGGTGACTTGAATTTTGGTTCAAGCGAAACTGTAAACTTTTTGAAGGCAATCAAGTCACACAGTCGTGTGGACATCCCAGTCTCAATAAACATATTTACTAATGCATCTTCTCGTTTGCAGTGTTCCTGCGTATTAACTAACCAGCAGCTTTATCGACGCTGAAAGCAGTCCTTTATTGTTGTTTCCTTACCAGAGCTGCCGGGCTGGGATGTGGATTCTCTTCCAGCGAAGCTACTCAGAGAGGCTAGCTTGTCTAGGTACTCACAATGAGCCTTCTTGTGTGAGCTTCGCAAATGGACCTTGAGATTCGTGGGGTTCTTCCCCTTGAGAAGTACACCACATATTTTGTCGCCGGTTTCCACTACGAGACACTTGCTCTTGTCTTTCTCGCAGTCATATTCAAAAAAATCCCATATTGGACTCTGACGCTTTCTCCCAACTTTTGCTGTCGCCATATTGCGGCAAACTAACGTTGTGAGCACAAGGTAAACAAGTGCTGTGCGGTGCCGGCAACTAAAACGGCTCGAGTGGAAACAATCAAGTCCATATCAGTCCACAATATACTGCAGCGTATAAATAAACTGATTAACACGAAAACGAAGGGCATTCTCTCTATAATTTCAGTACATTTTAGTTAGTTTTATAAACTCTCAATACAGTTCTAGTTAGTTACCATTTTTTTATTTTAAATTACATTTTTTATTTATTTCAGTTAACGAAAATGTTTTTTCACTTTCAGTTTTCGTTATTTCGTTCGTTTTCGTTAACGATAATAACCCTGGTGAAGATTCACTTTCATTCAGATACAAAACGTATGCTGAAGATGGTTATATTGTAGATGATGCCAAATGTTTAATGATAAGCCTTTATTTGTGGATCTTACTTTGTGTATGAGAGGACCGTGTTAAAACAAGCTACATGGGATTGACCACTGCTAGCTGATAGCGCCCTGGCTTACTGGAAGTGGAAGCTTTACTCACCCAAATAAACAAGTTTTCAGGTTAAGAATTAAAGTTTTGTTTACTTAGGCACACCCAGCGGCAAAACACGTGGCGAAACCTCTGTTCCTTACTATTGTCGCTTAAAGTGCGCTTAATAATTGGGTGCGCCCTATGAATGAGAATAGACTAGAAAATAGACATTTTTTGATAGTGTGCCGTAAAGTCTGTAAATACACTATATATCTATGCTGTATGTTTCCTGCCAAAGGAAGTGACATCACTGGGTGCAGGTTACGTTTTTATTTAAAACTGTTTAGAGAGTTTGTTGTTTTAGAACCAAGATAACAGAATTTACTGGCCTGATACAAAATATAATTTAACATCTAAATTGACATACTTTACTGAAAATATATGTATGTTCTATTCAGTTGATTTGATAAATGTTTAAATCCTGTTGGAGTTCAAAAGTAGTTTGTGAGACATGCAAACCTTTTTATGTGTTCAGCAGACAATTTCCCAAAACTTGCTGACAGAGCTGAGGTTGTTTGATGAAGTTGCGAGTGAGCATGGAAGACATTTAACAGTAAGTTTAAAGATCATGTTTATGTTCTGTTTTAAAGTTGGTGATCTTCCATTCTCAAGTAAACAAAAACTAAACGAGTTGTAGGTTAACAGGCATCAGACACCCTTTTTTACAGTAATACTGTACTGATTAAAATAGTAGTGAAGGATTTTATCTGTTTGGTTTGCAGGAGGTGCAGAACACCATGAGAAGTCTTAAGGAAGCCAGAGAAAAGCTGTGTGTGAACAGGGAGTCGTTTAGTGTGGATGCTGAGGAGATGGAGAAAGTGCTGGGTGAGGCAGAGAGACTGCTGTTAGAATAAAAGCTAAATTTCTGTCTAAAGGCAAAGTTTTCACACCTTTCACTTTTTTTTTAACTAGTGATGAATGTGCTTTTGTTTAAAAAAATCATTTTGTTTAATAAAGAAATTTCAGTATACTGAGTTTAGTAAAGAATCTTTTTTTGCAGTAGCAGATTGTATCTGGTACATGGCACTGAGTGGATAAATTAAGTAGAGAGAAAGGTTGATGTGTTGGAAACAGAATAATTGGATGAGTGTAAGGATCCAATTCTGATCATATTGGCTCGGGTTAAATTTTGAGGGCTAGATAAATGGATCAGAACGTCTCTAAAACAAACCACATGTGGTGCAGTTCCAGATATAAGAACTGCATGCCATTACACAGAATTTTATGTGGAAAAAGTATAGACTTTCAGGATGCATTTTTTTCTACAACACCTCCAATTTCAGGGGCTCAAAGGTAAATTGACATTAGTTTTACTACAAGTAACAGGTTATTTTTTAATACTTTTAATGCTTTGTTGAACACATGAACATCACCAAACACTGGGTTTCCTCCTTTATGATGCTTTTTCAGGCCTTTACCTTCACTGTCTTTAGTTGTTGCTGGTTTTTGGGTCTTTGGACCCTAGGCAAAATATAAACAAGGGGGCCTCATTCTTAAAACACACACATAAACCAAATAACTAGAGATGGAACGATTGATCGGCAGTGTGTCGCAGTGGCGATTGCTCTAAGACTGCAAGGGAAGCTCAGCTTCCCCTAAAATGTAAAAAAATAAGTGATTAAATATATACTGTTGTGTGTACATGTCACTGATTAAATATGCGCTACACCGCGCTGAACTTAGTTCAGAATCAGCTTCTTATCACTGGTAACGCCGCAGCTTTCCTCTCACTCATTCCTGCAGCTTCACAGCGCTGCTTTAAACAGTGCACAGACTTCAATAGCGGAGCAAAGCGGAGACGAGTCATTGGATAAATGCTGGACTTTGTCCCGCCCATCGGACGCTCAGCGTCTCTGGGGGTCTATGGAGCAGTGGGCTGGCCTCAGCTTCTGCATGATGATTGGATGATCTGTCTGAGGCGGAGTCCCTTTTTGATTGACAGCGAAATGAGCGAATCAGCGATCTTTTAGTGCAAAAAACGTGATGGGAGCATTTTCATTCTGTTCTGAGTTTATCCTTATAGTGGCATTTTCTTTATTCGAAACGACTAGCGACAAATCCAGCTTCTATTTCTGGTGCTTTTCTGTAGCTGCTTGTGTTTGGAGACTGACATCTATCACTCTTTCTGACTTCTATCACTCTTTCTGTGTATTGTGTTATCATTAAAATAATTTAAATTAATAAAGGGATTATTTAAGGAAATTAAAACTGTCCAAAAAGGAACTAAATGTACCTGCATTTTTTCCTTTACCAACTTTAAAGATTTTGCGTAATGTTTTTTTTTTTACTGATTATTTTATGTTTATTCATGTCATAGCGTCTTTTTATGTAATTGTTCAATGTAAAGAATGGGTACCATGAAACATGAAAATAATGCCTTTTGTTTACAAAAAAAAAAAAAACATCTCAGGGAGAGTAGAATTTTTGTATAAATAAAACTACATATGTTAAGATGTAGGCCGAAATTGAGCTTCCCCTCTTTGAAAGACCAGCATCCGCCACTGGTGTGTCGGTATCGGCCGATTTTCAGCCAAAATACGGTATCGGCGATCGGCAGATATTCTTCTGATTTTAGCCGATCTGATTCAGGTGTTTATGGTTAATCAGTTTATCAGAGCTGAGTGTGGATGAAACTGGTGAAATCGGTGAAACTGCTCGCTTACAGGAAGCTGCAGTTCCTCCTCCAACCACTAGTCGGAGCTGCAGCAGCACAAGCCCCACTGTCTTTACTACAGCCCAGCCACGGGCTACAGAGCTCAGCTGAGCCAGTCTGGAGCGTTTTTCTGTGTATGAAATAAAGGTTTTAACCCCACTAACCGGATAATACAGCTCTCTACAGTTCATCTTTCAGCCCAAGCAGCTAACAGCAGCAGTTTAGAGCAGCCGTCCCGGAGTCACTGCTCGGATTACATTATAAACAGGTCAGTTAGCGCGCTGCTAACCTCAGGATGTTTATAACTACGGAGTTTAGAACACACCACGGCTGCAAGGTTAGCCTGTTGAAGGCTACTGAAGACTATTAAAGGATATTGGAGGTTATTAAAAGGGTTATTTGGGGGCAGAAATCACTACAGGCTGGTTAGATAAGTGATTCACGTCCTCGTCCCTCACTGCGGTGAAACTGCGACTAGCGCTGTCACAGTGATGTTTATTAACCTCATTAAAACAGATTTTGTCAGGTATTGTCTTATAAATATTTACACAGAACTTATATCTCTCCTAAAAAGCGTTTATTTTGGTCAGTAACATGTAGCGGGTTCGACACTACCCTTGTGGTTCAACTTATTGTTTTGGACCAGATCTAGGCTCGTGAAAGAGCTGGTAAACCTTAAAAAGCAATTTCAGTGACAGAGACCATGTTACACAAATGGCTGGATTTAATTCAATAGCTTATGGTTATATTGACCAGGAGATTATCAGTACAGCAACATAGACTCTTACCTGTACATCAAACAGACATTAAGTTGCATGTTCTTTTCTCAAACGTAGAATCCCATTGTGCACACACACATACATATACAAAACACCAAATAAATCTTGTAACGATTCAAATAGATCATATAACTCGGATCAGAAGAGAAATGTATATACACATTGTTCAAATATGTCATATATTATGACAATAATAACCAAATTAATTATTAAAGATATTAATAATTTCACACATAAACCATTTGTATAAGTATATAACTTTTAACTAAACATTTTTATAATGATTATTAGAACAATATTATGTATTTAGAACATAAACATGTTTGCTTGACCATATAAATGTGACTGTTCAGCAGAAAACAGCAGCACAGGATAGCTTTAACCAACATGTGCTAAAAACATGGGCAACAGGCGCCACCAAGTGGCCGAAACGTAGAATTTTCACGTGCGCACACAGAGCTCTGAAAATACATTCTATAAACTGCTTAGTAATTCCAACATCTTGCGTTTAATATGAAAAATTAGCTAAAATAAACACCGTTTCAGGTTAATATCACTGTTTTATAAACAGAACTATTTGTAACATCCCCTTAATTCAGTAAATATGTCTTACCAAAGCTCAGTAACACATGAAGTGTAGAAGGGGGGTTCCAGGGCTCTTTAAATGCAGTTTATCACTCGAATATAATTTAATTGAGTAACTTTACTTTATTTTTTCTAGTTTAATAAAACAGAAAATTCAGCTGCATGTCTGTGCTGGATGAACCACACGGAGAAAAGAGGAAGGAGGAGTTCGTACTGAAGCTTATGTGGTGAGTGTAGTAGGAGGGGCCTGAATTTGATTGGCTAACACTCTTTAGTACAGAGGAAGTGAAATTAATAAAAATATATATATTTTTTATTACTAAGAATAATTAATTGTTAATTGATTACAAGGTCCAATACTAATTTACAGTTATATATAATTAGGATTTAGCTGAAATTCAATTGCTTTTATTATTTCATTTACAGTGACTGTGTAGTAAGGTATATTTAAATGTAGCAATTTCTTATATTTTACAATTAATCCTGACATCTACCCATAGTAGGTTCCACAGTATTTATATCTGGGTTACAAACACTCTTGTGTTCATTTACTAGCAGCGTAAATTACCAGTGTTTGCTTGGGCGTGGATGTAATGAGGGGAATCTGTACCGGGTTTGCCTGACACCTGTGTGGCATTAATGTGGCATTTGGCCCCTCCCAATATCGGTATCGGCGATCGGAATCGGCCCCAAAAACACTGATCGGTCCAGGAGGTGTAAAAAAGGAGGTGAATTTTGGCCGTGCATCTGCGATTCTTTTGCTCTCTGTCCGTTTCTTTCGTTTAGCAGAACCACTTCCATAACTCCGCTTCATTTTCTCAGCTCTCACTCTAGTCGCGTACAGTTCCCGCTGTTTTGGTCACGTCGTGTCGCACATTGCTACGTCATCATATTATGGACTAGTTCAATGCAAGCAACAGGGGGGGGGTATGTGTGTTTGGACAATTAGTATTTAGACATTAATTCGGTATTCTACTGATATTTCTGTTGTTTTTTTAATAGAAATGTTTTTTTCTTTACTTTACATAAGTAACAAATTAACATTGTTTTTGGTGTATTTACTGTAGCTGGGATGGTCAGATTTGGGGGCCCCTATGGAGGACAGATTTGGTCGAGGCCCTAGGCAAAGGCCTAGGTGTCACTCCCCGATCTGTACCCCCTGCCCGATTTGTGCCGCATGCGCACGCATGCGCACTACACACTGAGCAGGGGGCGCAGATCGGGCAGCTACGGCTGTCAACAGTTGTCGGCGCTGTGAGATCGCTGATCAAGCTTAACTTCCGTTTTCTGAATTCTATATAGACAGATAGGTGTTTAAAAATAATCTGTTAAAATGTGTGAGCCTGCGGTGTTTTTATTTATTTTTTGTTACATATACCAAGTCTGTAAATTACTTCACATTTAAAAATTCTTTTTATTCTTAAAATACACAGCAAATTATTATAAATAACAGGTACAACACATTCATCAAAATATCAGTTTATTTTACTCTCAGAAAAAGCATGAGAGCGAACCCATATCTCTCTCAACACACACACACACACGCACACACACACACACTTTCCTTGCCCATTCCTTCGTTGGAGGATGGCGTGAATGCTGAACTTAACGAAAATGTACTCTGCACAGCTCTGTAAAACTTAAAATCCTTAATTTTGACACCACAGTGTACGAGCTGTTTGCGACAGTGTGGGCGGAAGTACACCTTGGCATTACCTACCCGATCTGTGCCCCTGCTCATCTCGCTCAGTTTGCAGTGCGCATGCGTGCGTACAGATCGGGCAGGGGGTACAGATCGGGGAGTGACACAGATAGTTCCAGGAAGTTCTTGGTGGGCAATTTGAGCCCATAAACACAGAGACAGAATTGCGATTTTGGGGCACTAATAATAATATATAAATAATCCTCAATTAATTATCTATGTATAATCAAATAATATATATATATATATATATATATATATATATATATATATATATATATATATATATATATATATATATATTTTTTTTTTTTTCATTATACATAGATAATTCATTGAGGATTATTGTGACCATATATTGACTTATTTAAGGCTTATGTTATTCTGTGTGAATCCAATATTGTAATCCATAAGAGAGTTTTTATAGGCTAAATTTGTATGTTAATTAATATTAATTTCATGACACTGTGCAAATGCAGTCACTACAAGTAAAATTTTAGGTTCAAAAGAAGATGGAGAAGTTTTGGCTTGCATATATTTAGAGTTTACTGCAAAAATAATTTAATCAAAGGATACAAAGATCTGCAAATATTCTTAAGTCACCACCTGAATATTTCATGCAGAATTATTTGGATTAAGAAAGAGGAACCACATTATTTGCAACAGCTTTATTATTTTTACAACAAACATGAGATGATATATAACTTTAAAGACTGATATCAGAATATAGAGAGGCTACATACAGAAAAACAAAGTACAGAACACATGTAAATCAACTAAATGAAAATAGTACATTGCACATGTAAATAAACCAAAGAATCAGCACAGATTACATAAAATGGGGTTTACTTGTGTAGTTCGGAAGAATGAACCCTGGGGAATACAAAAGCAGGAAGAGAATAAGAAAATTGAGACATGATTGCATTTAATACATGAATACAATTAAACATTTTGGAAATATTATCTACATTTTATTATTATTATTATTATTTAATATAAAATGAAGATGAGAAAGATGATTGTATTAAAGTTGTTATATTTTGTATTCATTATTTACTTATTTTATATTTATATAAAACAAACAATAACACACACTTTCTTTATTTCTCTCTCTATGGCTCTGGGTTTGCCTAATTAAAGAACCGCCTCTGAAGTTACCACTGGAAGCTCATTTCCACAACTTGTAAAAAATAAGGGTCCTCCACTAAGTCATAATAAAACTAAGGAATACCTAATCAAATATAAGATAGTAAGTCATAATGTCTTAAGTATCTCATAATTATAAATTAGTGTCTCAAATTTATGATTTACTATCTCATAGTTATGACAGTGGAGGACCCTTATTTTGGCTTTGTATATAAACTAACTCTAATAAATAAATTCTAATAAATATTTGGCATAAATACCAGAATCGGGATAAAATACACCAGTACCATGTTGCACACAAGCACACATTTAATGAATGAATTATTTATGTACAATTATAAATTTGTATTGCTTACGTGACTGTAGGAAAAATATATTTGCTTATTATTAACCGATAAAAAGATATACAAATGCATAATAAAACACAAGGCGTCCACTTTTATCTGACTTTTATATGGCAAAAATGTTATACAATTTTAGAAATTGAATGCAGTGAGCAGCAGTTTAACCTCCACAGTTAAAAGCATGGCCGTATCTATTAGGAAAGCGTTGTGTTTCTAACTTTAGTGCTCCTTCTCTGCACTGCTTCAGGAGTGGAGGAGGAGAAAGGAGGAGTAACAAAAGTTTTAGGACGCAGCAGAACAGCTGGTGGTGACGCAGCTTTACCTGTTTCAGACTTTTATTTTGAAAAGCTGAAGAGCCGGTTTATGGAGAGACTCCACAGCCTGGCCCCATATCTTTAAATGAGTGCGGACCGCTAGAGGGAACCCGCGAGTGAGTGCAAGATCAATAGAGATGAATGGCGCTAAAACAGCTAAAAACAGTTTAAAAATATTTACAAATCACTTGTCTAGAATAAGCAAAGAAGACCATATCTCTCCATTTCTACAGTAAAGCTGATGTTGGAGATACAGCCAGAGCACCAAAGCTTATAACTGGAGTCTAAAATCTTTAAATAGTATGTTTTCGGTACTGAAACATTAGATATTATTCGGTTTTGAGAACTTAAGTATAGTTTTCAGTATATAACATTTATTAATACATTATTTACACATTTGCTTAAATGCTGCATATAAACCCTATACTGTATGTAATTATATTCGGCTCTCTGGCCGGGTTTCTGTAAGTGGGTGATCTCCGCTGTAGAGGCTCTCTGGCCGCGTTGCTGTGGTGACGGAGTGTTTACAGAGCGGAGGAGCCGCTGTGAGCCTGTGTGTGAGTCTCTGTGTGTGTGAGGAGTAATATGAGGAGTTTTGTGTGTGTGAGGAGGTCCGTGTGTGAGGAGGTCCGTGTGTGAGGAGGTCTGTGTGTGTGTGAGGAGGTCCGTGTGTGAGGAGTTCTGTGTGTGTGAGGAGTTTTGTTTTGTGTGTGTGTGAGGAGTTCTGTGTGTGAGGAGGTCTGTGTGTGTTTGTGTTAGAAGGTGTGTGTGTGTGAGGAAGTGTTTGTGTGTGAGGAGGTGTGTGTGTGAGGAGGTCTGTGTGTGTGTGTGAGGAGGTGTTTGTGTGTGAGGAGGTGTGTGTGTGAGGAGGTCTGTGTGTGTGTGAGGAGGTGTTTGTGTGTGAGGAGGTGTGTGTGAGGAGGTCTGTGTGTGTGTGAGGTGTTTGTGTGTGAGGAGGTGTGTGTGTGAGGAGGTCTGTGTGTGTGTGAGGAGGTGTGTGTGTGTGTGTGAGGAGTTCTGTGTGTGAGGAGGTCTGTGTGTGAGGAGGTGTGTGTGTGAGGAGGTGTGTGTGTGTGTGTGTGTGTGTGAGGAGGTGTGTGTGAGGAGGTGTGTGTGTGTGAGGAGGTGTGTGTGTGAGGAGGTGTGTGTGTGTGAGGAGGTGTGTGTGTGGGTGTGCGTGAGGAGGTGTGTGTGTGTGTGTGAGGAGGTGTGTGTGTGTGTGAGGAGGTGTGTGTGTGTGTGAGGAGGTGTGTGTGTGAGGAGGTGTGTGTGTGTGTGAGGAGGTGTGTGTGTGTGAGGAGGTGTGTGTGTGTGTGTGTGTGTGAGGAGGTGTGTGTGTGTGTGTGTGAGGAGGTGTGTGTGTGAGGAGGTGTGTGTGTGTGAGGAGGTGTGTGTGTGTGAGGAGGTGTGTGTGAGGAGGTGTGTGTGTGTGTGTGTGTGTGAGGAGGTGTGTGTGAGGAGGTGTGTGTGTGTGTGTGTGTGAGGAGGTGTGTGTGAGGAGGTGTGTGTGTGTGTGTGTGTGAGGGAGGTGAAAGATGGAGGTTGTGCTCCAGGCGTCCGCAGCGCTCAGTAAGAGTGAGGGGAGGAGGAGCAGCGCGCCGCCCCTCAGACAGCTGCTGGAGGAGAGCAGGAGGACCGGCTCTCAGCACCCGCTACCAACCAGTAGGTCCAGCACTCAGTACTATCAGCTGCTGCCACACACAGAGCACACTGACCAACTACCGCCTTTAATCCAGATCTCTTTAGATCTCTTTAGATTTCCAGATCCAGATCTCCAAGGGGCCAGTTTTTTAACAGATAATGGGTTATTTCATCCTGAAGATTTGGTTCCGGATTTCATAATCCAATCGAGCTATCATTCAGGATTATTTAAAAACGTTATGTAGAAATCTTGGATAATTTGATACCAAATAACAGGATGATTTTTATCCCACTTTGAGAGGTGGATTCAAACTGCATTGACAGAGTTGAGAACACACTTTGCACAGAAATTACATGAAAGTTTAAAACACGGTAAACATGTTTTATAGCATTTAAAACATATTTTTACAGTATAATAAAACAATGATAACCTTTATTCAAATATTTTGGCAGAAAAGAAACAATTGTGCATAATTTTATTTTTTGGGTTTAACAGAAAATCAGCAAGATCTATTAGTAAACATTTATTTTTACTTTTACAGGTTCACAGTTCCCACTGTCATTTTCTGTGTTGGTAGGTCCTGATTCACCCTCTTTAACAGGCAAAATTCCATGTAAAGCCTGAGATTTTATTCTGCCAATGATATCCATTATTGTATCAGTAAATTCCACTTGTTTGTAGAGCTTTTTCCCAGTTTGGGGGTGTTTTGCTTTAGAGTTGTCTTTACAGGCTTTCTGCTTTAAGTTTTTCCATCTTAGTTTGATCTGTTTGTAGTAATGTGAATGTGTAAATGGTAATGTATTTGAGAACCAGTAGGAGGCTCTAGAGGAGAGCTACTGTGAGTGTCTTAGAAGAAGAAAAGCCAGTTGAAGCTGATAGCTGCCCAGAGAACAATGTTGTTGTGAGTTCATGCACTTGGTTAATTAAAGACAACCTAAAGGTATGTTTGGTCTGTCTTTTTTGTACTTTTGATATCACGGATATCACATCTGGCGACGAGGAAACTGGTGTGTTGAGCAGTGGACAATAATTCAGCTCTTTGGACCTTTTTTTTTGGAAGAGGACTCTGCAAGGTTTTTTTTTGCAAGACATCAGGAGCATGGCAGCTATGGTAGGAACTCTCACTCGTTTTGATAATGGAAATCAGTCCTGGGAGGAGTATTGTGAAGTGTTATCACATTTCTTCGAGGCAAATGAGATTACAGATGCTGCTAAGAAACGTGCAATTCTTCTTAGCTCGGTGGGAAGTCAAGCCTACGGCCTCATGAGAAACTTGTTAAGTCCTACCAAACCAGGGGAGAAAACTTATGATGAGCTGGTGGAACTGCTGAAAGAGCATTACAACCCCAAGCCAAGTGAGATAGTACAGCGTTTCAAGTTCAATTCAAGGAATAGGAAACCAAAAGAAAGTGTTTCTGAATATGTGGCTGTACTTCGTGAACTGGCTCAACACTGCAATTATGGAGATAAGCTGACAGAAATGTTGAGGGACAGGCTTGTTTGCGGTATTGAAGATGATCGCATGCAACGTAGATTGTTAGCGGAGGCTGAGCTAACATATGACAAAGCCCTGAAGCTTGCTCAAGCAATAGAGACTGCTTCTAAAGGACAGAGTAAGTCTCACAGTGTCGTGGCAGACAAGCGGGAGATGGTGTGCAAGTTCTTTGCAGGAGAGATGGAAAAGCGCGAGATGGAAATCGCTCACGTACTGTTTGCTACCGATGTGGAGGTGAACACATGGCGACAGAGTGCCGGTTTGCAAAGGAAAAATGCCACAAATGTAAAAAAGTGGGACACATAAAAAAAATGTGCAGAGCAAAGTTACCTGTCGATCACTCCAGGCCTGCAGGGGGAGGGAAGAAAAGGGTCCAAATTTATTAGGGCGTGGGTGGATCAGAGAACTGGCTGTAGACTGGTGTTCTTTAAACCAACTTACTGAGACTACACAGACAGTGCAGGATGTACTGGCAGAGCATGACATGGTGTTCAAGGAAGGATTGGGGACATGGAAGGGTCCTCCCGCAAAAATCCATGTTGACAAAGAAGCTGTTCCAAGGTTTTTCAAACCAAGACCCGTTCCCTATGCAATGAAGCAGAAAGTAGAGGCAGAGATAGATAGGCTAGTAGAGGAAAACATTCTAGAACCTGTGAAATTCTCAGAATGGGCAGCGCCTATTGTTCCAGTTTTAAAACCGGACAAGTCAGTGAGAATTTGTGGTGATTACAAATTAACGGTCAACCGAGTATCCAAGTTAGAGCAGTATCCGATTCCAAGAGTTGAGGATCTCTTTGAGAAGTTGGCAGGTGGTGAGAAGTTTACCAAGTTAGACCTAAGTCATGCCTATCAACAAGTGACTCTAGATGAAGAATCCAAACCTTATGTCACTATTAGTACGCACAAGGGTCTGTTTGCAGTGAATCGACTTCCTTTTGGAGTGTCCTCCAGTCCTGCAATTTTCCAACGAATCATGGAGGGATTACTGCAGGGAATCCCCAATGTAGCAGTGTATCTTGATGACATTCTACTGACGGGCAAGAATGACCAGGAACACCTCAAAACCCTAAGTGAAGTTCTAACAAGGTTAGAAGAAGCAGGCTTGCGGCTAAAACGGAGCAAATGCTCGTTCATGGGCAAAGAAGCAGAGTTCCTTGGACATAAAGTGGATTCTACAGGACTGCACCCACTGCAGAATAAGGTCAGGGCCATTCAGGAAGCACCTTCACCAACAAATGTGACAGAGCTCAAGGCGTATCTTGGATTGTTAAACTATTACAACAGATTTCTACCAAATCTGTCAACTTTGTTAGCTCCTCTACATCAGCTACTGAGAAAAGACACCAACTGGCACTGGGGAAAAGAGCAAGAAGCTGCTTTTGAGAAGTCTAAAAAGCTCATGCAGTCATCAGACGTGTTAGTGCATTATGACAGTCAGAAGGATCTCATTCTCTCATGTGATGCATCACCCTACAGGGTTGGGGCTGTGTTGTCACATCGAATGTCCAATGGGGAAGAAAGGCCCATTAGTTTCATGTCGCGAACACTAACACCAGCGGAGCGAAATTATTCGCAATTGGACAAGGAAGGACTTGCTGTGATGTTTGGACTGCAGCGATTTCACAAGTACTTGTATGGTAGAAAGTTTACCATTTGCACTGATCACAAGCCCCTTCTGTCCCTTTTCAATGAAATGAAAGCTGTTCCTCAGATGGTATCGCCAAGAGTACAACGGTGGTCAGTAGCACTGCGAGCTTATGAGTATGTCATTATCTACAAGCCAGGCAAAGATCATGGCAATGCTGACGCTCTGAGCAGATTGCCACTTCCATGTTCAGAAGTGGTAAAGGAACAGGAAGACAGAGTTCTAATGATGGAGGAAATAGCACTGGTGTCTGATAGTGATGTGTGCAAGTGGACAACCAAAGATACTGTTTTGTCCAGGGTCAGAGAATACATAATGAGAGGCTGGCCAGAGCAGAGGATGGATCCTCAGTTTATGCCGTTTGCTGTTAGAAAAGATGAACTGAGTGTCCAAGATGGTTGCATCTTGTGGGGTGCACGTGTGGTGGTGCCAAATAGGGGACGCCAAGATCTCCTGAACCAATTACATCAATGCCATCCTGGAGTTACCCGAATGAAGGCCCTAGCCAGAAGTTATTTCTGGTGGCCAAAGCTTGACCTGGATATTGAAGCTACAGTGAAAAGATGTTCAAAGTGTCAGGAAATGCAAAAATGTCCAGCTGTAGCCCCACTTCACCCCTGGGAGTGGCCGGACAAACCATGGAGACGATTGCACATCGACTATGCAGGACCGTTTATGGGACAAATGTTTCTCATAGTCATTGATGCTCATTCCAAATGGTTAGATGTCTATCCTGTACATTCAGCTACCTCCTCTGTTACCATTGAGTGTCTGCGCAAAAGTTTTAGCATCCAAGGACTACCAGAAATGATAGTTTCAGATAATGGTGCTTGCTTTATGAGTGCAGAGTTTAAAGAATTCATGATAAAGAACGGAATTACACACGTGACTTCTGCTCCCTTCCATGCCTCCTCAAATGGTCTTGCAGAAAGAGCAGTTCAGATGTTCAAGACCATGATGAAAAAAGCTGGAGAAGGCAGCATCTCTACAAAAGTGGCTCGAGTGTTGTTCAGTTACAGGATTACACCGCAGTCTACGACAGGGAAGTCACCTGCAGAGATGTTACAAGGTAGAAAACTTAGGTCAACCTTAGACCTGGTGCATCCAGACTTAAAGAGGAGGGTGATTGAGAAACAGGATAAACAGAAGAAGAGTCACGACAAGCAATGCCAGGGTCGAGAATTTGAACAAGGAGTTGTGGTAATGACAAGGAATTTCAGTCATGGTCCTAAATGGATTCGAGGACTCATTGAAGAAGTGACGGGTCCAGTATCCTACAAGGTCAGACTGGGTGATGGCAAAATTGTACGAAGACATGTGGATCAGATTTTGGCTGGAGCTGAGAACAGTCAGATCTCAGAGAGGAATATGTCAGACAGACTTTCAAATCCACTGTCGTTAGAAACAGACATAGCTGAAACTGTCACAATCTCAGAAAAGGAACAGACAAAGGACTTTGTCAAGGACTCTGAGATTCCACATCCGCAGGGACAATCCGTGAGTGCCAGTGTCAGGACTCACGATTCTCAGAGTGGTGAAACAACATTGCGTCGCTCTCAAAGGACTGTAAGGAAGCCTACTCACTTACAGGACTATGAACAGTAAAAAAAAAAAAAGAAAAAGAAAGAGAGAGAGAACTGAAAACGAAAGAAACAAGAGAGGACACAATTGTTATGTTCATGTTATTGTTAATGCTAAAAGCTTGTTGTTTCTAGGTTTACTGATTTAGGTGAAAAAAAATGCCTACCTACTTTGTACTGAATGCAAATGGAAAAAGAAATTAGTTCTTGTGAAACAGTATCATAAACGTTTTTTTTGTGTGTTGTTTTTTCATTAAGTGAACTCTTTAAGAGGAGGGAAATATGTAGTAATGTGAATGTGTAAATGGTAATGTATTTGAGAACCAGTAGGAGGCTCTAGAGGAGAGCTACTGTGAGTGTCTTAGAAGAAGAAAAGCCAGTTGAAGCTGATAGCTGCCCAGAGAACAATGTTGTTGTGAGTTCATGCACTTGGTTAATTAAAGACAACCTAAAGGTATGTTTGGTCTGTCTTTTTTGTACTTTTGATATCACGGATATCACACTGTTTGACAGTTCTTAACTGGCCAATGCCAGTGGCATTAGCTCTGTGATTGCAGTCAAACACTTTGTTTGATTTTGCTTGTTTAAGCACTACCTTAACCGGGGGGTGCTAAATGTACCCATTATACAGTAGTTGGGTAATTTATGCGCACACCTTCCAGTAGTGTGTTTGTCTCAGTTAGAGTGAAGTTTATAGCATTAATGTTCACTTTGTAGGAGATGCTGACCTAATCATTACAAACTGTGATGTGAGATGGTCAGGATCAGTGCATGATGCACGAATCCTTAAGGAGAGCATTTTTTTAAGAACTTTCAGTAAAAGCCCTCAGGTGGCATAATACTTAGTGACGGTGGTTACCCACTCTAACCCTGGTTAATGACACCTTTTGGAGCAGTGAACACAGATGAACAAATGAACAGTTAAATGAGGTCCTAAAAAGACGCTTTGCTTCCTTGAGCTAACTACATGTTGAGCCAAAGCAAGCGTGCAACATCATCTGCACCTGCATTATTCTTTACAATATAGCAGCAACACGTAAGGTCCCTCTCTACATTGATGGACTGTGGGCTCTTCCTCAGCCCCAAGATGGAGGTTTTAACTTGATGCAGCCACCTCTTCATCCTGATGGACCGGCTGGACACCTGTGAGAATGAGGAATGCCATGTTAAACCTTTTTTTTACTTGTGATATTTGAAATTATACATATATATATATATATATATATATATATATATATATATATATATATATATATATATATATTTACCAATTGTGATGTGTTTACAATGTCTTCTAAAACGGATTTATTAACGAATTATTAAGTGTTCAAATAAAAAAATATTTCTTAAAGTGGTTCATTAAAGAAACCTCTTTCCCACCAACAGAAAATGTTTAAACATCATTTGTCCAGCAGATGGCCATATAGAAGTGTTTTAAAATAATAGAAAAAAATCCAGATCTAGAAATCCTTATCCTGTGATACCTGGATCAGTTCGATCCAGTCTGAACATGTTTTTAAAAAACGTGGAGAAAACCTGTGAGATTATTTTAATCTTTTATAGGGGAATTTGTTAAGATTTTCACACTACATGACTGATCGGTTACACAGGGTCACAAACTACAGATATTTTCATCATGGGAAATCACTCACCTGGCTTCTCTCCAGACGAGAACACACCCTAAACTGAAATAAACAGACATACTTACTAGGAGTGTGACGAGATATCGTGCCACGAGATCTCGCGAGATTAAATGTGACGATATTTCTCGTCAAGCTTAAACCTGTCTCGCGGGAGAGAAAAAAAAAACAGTTTAATGTGGACTTTTTAAGAGGGATCTGGCAACCCAGTAGCAGCGAGCGTGAGAGCAGCACTCAGCAGAAGAGGAAAATTCGGGCATTTGTATAGAACAGAGGTCACTAATGGGCGGACCGCGGTCCGGACCCAAACCTTGTCCAATGCGGACCCAAACCGATAAACTACTGAGAAGGATTTAATTGTGCGGCGCAGTAAACTCACAGACCAATCACGTGTGGCGTAAGATCACCAAACGCTCTCTTCAGTCAATCAGATCTATGCAGACGCGGTATGGAAAAAAATAAATAAATTAACACACCGCTCCTCACGCGGGATCGAACCCGTGTTGTACCGCGGCCGTGAAAAAAACGCCTTTATAAGGAGATAGGGAGCCCGAGAACGGGTGGAAAAACGAGAACGGGCGGAAACTAGTCACGCCGAGCGCGACAGAGAGACAGGGGATAAATGTAAACAAAATCTGTCCAGAGAGACATTTCTTCTTCTTCTATATTTTTACATCATTCACTTCAAACAACCTTACAGAATATAGCACTTAATTATTTAATATAATTATATATATACAATAAACGGTAACAGACTGACCAACAAGGCACAATCCATATATAAATACTGTAAGTAAATCCTACACGTGACTGTTTCATAGGCAGCTGTACTAATCCCTTAGCTCTGTACTGTATTTAAAACATGTTCTGTCTCTGTTTGCACTTCAAGCATAGTCTTAATATGACTGGCTATGGTTATGAATAGTTAAATTACAAGAGATTTAGGAGAAAAAAAAACACAAACATTGTCTTAATATGACTGGTTGTGGTTTGCACTTATTGTTTGCACTATGTAAGACCTAGAAAAGTTGTATTTTTATTTATTTATTTTTATTTCAATTCCTTATAGAATCAATGTGTGAGAGAAACCAGTCTGTTAAGTTTGCGGTATATGATTTTGTCAAAAAAAAAAAAAAGTTTTCTTTAAAATGTAATTTTTAAATCTCGTCTCGTCTCGTTATCGTGAACCCAATATCGTGTCTCGTCTCGTGGTATTAGTGTCTCGTAACACCCCTATTAGTTACACATTATTCTACTTTCTGAAATTAAAGAAATATTTAGAACAACTAGTTCATAATTATTTTTAATTTAAAGTTTTTAGCTTTTAGCTTCATTCACCTCATTTATAGAGGACTAGGTCATAGGTCAGCAATAGGTGGCCTGCGGGTTCCCTGTCTCTCTGTTGCGCTTGGCGTGACTTTTTTCCACCCGTTCTCGGGCTCCCTTTCTTATTATAAGGGTGTTTTTTCCCAGTAGTAACTCAGTTTACTAGCTGGGGCAGCGGTAGTATATTGGACAGCGATCTGGGCGACTCAGGTTCGATCCCTGCGCGAGGAGAGGTGTGTTTATTCATTTATTTTTTATTTTCTTCCTGGGCTTCATTTTCCAAAAACAGATTTTTTTGTGGCCCACCACGTAATGGCTTGGAAAATATCTGGCCCATGGCCAAAACTAATTGCCAACCCCTGATCTAGAGGTTAACACTCATTTCATGATATAACAGTGGGAATAGTAGGGTGGTCAGAGTCTCCATAAACAGCTCTGGTGTGTTTTGGACCTTCTTTCTTTATGTGATCTCATTGGCTGTATGTAGCCACTGCTCCTGACTCCTAGTCGCTGACTGAGTCAGATAGTAAACGTGTTTAATATTTGCTGGGCATCTGCAACTCATCTGCGATCAGTCAGCGATGGTTCGGCGAGCGTCTTTCAGTGGTTCACATTATGCGATGATCCCCGATTTCCCTTTGGCGATCAGTAAAAAACTGTCTGCGACTGAAAAACTGGCCCAAAATCGTATAGTGTGAACCAGACATTAGATCTCCCGATCCAGATCTCCCTATCTCTTGATCTCTAGTGGCAAGTTTTTCAAAACTTTTAATCCTGATTAAATGTTTCCAGATAATCAAATCCCCCCTTTTCATATCAAAGATTAAAATAATCTCACAGGTTTTCTCCACGTTTTTTAAAAACATGTTCAGACTGGATAGAACTGATCCAGGTATCACAGGATAAGGATTTCTAGATCTGGATTTTTTTCTATTATTTTAAAACACTTCTATATGGCCATCTGCTGGACAAATGATGTTTAAACATTTTCTGTTAGAGATTTCTTTAATGAACCACTTTAAGAAATATTTTTTTATTTGAACACTTAATAATTCGTTAATAAATCTGTTTTAGAAGACATTGTAAACACATCACAATTGGTAAATAATAATTTCAAATATCACAAGTAAAAAAAAGGTTTAACATGGCATTCCTCATTCTCACAGGTGTCCAGCCGGTCCATCAGGATGAAGAGGTGGCTGCATCAAGTTAAAACCTCCATCTTGGGGCTGAGGAAGAGCCCACAGTCCATCAATGTAGAGAGGGACCTTACGTGTTGCTGCTATATTGTAAAGAATAATGCAGGTGCAGATGATGTTGCACGCTTGCTTTGGCTCAACATGTAGTTAGCTCAAGGAAGCAAAGTTTCTGTTAAACCCAAAAAAACAAATTATTCACAGTTGTTTCTTTTTTGCCAATATATTTGAATAAAGGTTATCACTGTTTTGTTACACTGTAAAAATATGTTTTTTCATGTCTGAATGTGTTTTAATACACACCTACAGAACACAGGTTTATTTTCATGTAATTTCTGTGCAAAGTGTGTTCTCAACTCTCAATCCAGTTTGAATCCACCGCTCAAGGTGGGATAAAAAATCATCCTGTTATTTGGTATCAAAATTATCCAAGATTTCTACATAACGTTTTTAAATACCGAGTTGAAGCATTTAATTCTGTATGAAGGCTCGATTGGAAACCTAGATCCAAATCTTCAGGATAACATAACCCATTATCTGTTTAAAAAAAACATTTTTCAAGTGTAATCCAACTAGATTAATTTTATTCTTTCTGATACGTTTTGATAAAATGGCCCCAGATCTCCAGATTTCCAGATCTCTTAAGATCTGCAGATATAGATCTGCAGCAGCAGTGAAGAAGTCATTGCTAAGATGACTAAATTAGAGAAGCACACAGGCCTGGGTCAGAATCTAAAAAAAGAATGAAAAGTTTTCTAAAACTTTTGACCGGTAGAGTGAAAAGTTTACTTTTCCTCTGCTGTTAGATTCTCTTGGTTATAACAGAACCAAGGAAACGGACAGTAAAGGGAATCTCAGCCAAATAAACCTAGCTAATATACATTTAGTTTAATCCACAACAACACAGTGCATTTCTATTACTCTGGGTAGTAAAAATAAAAACAAAAAGCCCAAATTATTCTGTGTAGCAGTGGTGATATGATATGATATGATATGATATGATATGATATGGCACAACCCAAATAAGATTTTCTGCAGACTGTAACAGAATCCATGATCCAACATGTCTAATGATACTAATAAAGCACTACAAGTACAATAAATGACACTGGACAGATATAATCTGTCGTTATTAATACAGTAATGGAAAATGAGAACAGTGTGAATGAATTTTCCATTTGCTACAAACAAAAAAAAGTGCCCATATGACCCTAAAATAATATCACCATATTTTAGGGTATTTTTGTGATAACGATATTCAAAATGTTTGGCAATATTTTTGCATACAGTTCAATATGGCACACCACTTATTCCAGGTTGTCTCAAATATTGTCACAAATATTGTTTTATATAAATGTTTTTTATTTTTAAAACAGTATCTTATTTTTGTATTATATTTTTATGTATTTGTGAACCCCGCATTGGAGCAGAAAATCATAATATGTACATAACTACTATAAAGTACTTCAATTTACTTTAATTCATTATTATTGGCTTTTTCCACATCTGTTTGTTTATTTTGTTTTTCTTTAGGGGTTTATGTCAAGTTTAGGAGCAATAATACAGTTGAAGTGGACCCACTAGAGCTTCATTTCCGTGGGTTTGAGGTGGGAAGGAACTACAAAAAGGTTTTGGTATGTGACGTGTTTTTAGACATTTATTATAAAAAGTATACTGCACATGATATTTTATAATACACTATAATTGAACTCGGGTGTTCCAGTCTTTTCCATGAACACAGTTGTATAAGACCAAGCACCTACTCATGCAGACGGTTCTACAGACGGGTCTCTCTCAGGAGCTCAGTGAACTCCAGTGTGTTCTGTGATTGGATGCAGCACCTGTGCAACAAGTCCAGGGGGGAGGGGGGAGGGGGGGCGGTTATGGTGTGGGGTTGTTTTGCAGGAGTTGGGTTCGGCCCCTTATTTCCAGTAAAAGGAAATCTTAATGCTTTATTATACCATGGGGCTTTGCACAACTTCATGCTCTCAACTTCGCAGGAAAAATTGCGGCTGACTCCTTTCTGATCCAAGCAAAGTGCATTTACAAAATATGTATTAAATCGTTTTAGTAGGTGGTAATGTTTTATACTCTGGTGTGTTGAATGGATAAGCTTTTATATCTGATGCAAAGATTAAATTGTTGAACTCTTAGCAAGTCTGTCCTTCAACATACTTAAAATATTCATCTTACACAATAAAACACCATTTAATAATCAAGAGCTTTTATCATGGAATAAAGTAAAAACAATAAATACGTTTCTGCCAGTATGCATGATCTAATGACAAAGTTTACCACCTGAGAAAATCTACAAACTAATCATATTTTTTGTATTATTTAGAAACTCATCAATATTTCTTCTGATGTGCTCGACGTTCACATTCTCCCCACCCAAACGAAGTACTTTCACACTGAGTATACCAAAAAGGTAATTATACAAACACTCAGCAACTTTATTATGAAGATAAAAAGTCCTGGTTATATTTAGTGCAGTGCAGTGTGTGACATTTACAGATTTGTTTTGACGTTTACATGTTCAACCTGCTTTTTTATTTTTAAAAAAGTATTTTTAACATGCTACAAACGTATATAAGAAAATGCTATATTGCCCAGCTGGTAGGTCACTTATTATTGTATTTAGTATTTTGGCAAATCAATAGAAACATACATTTATTCAGCTTTTTGTTCAAATATTTATTTATTTTTATATATGTTCTATATAAATATAATAAATGTAAACTATATGACAGTTCTGTCACTCGATTAGCCTAAATTACTAGTAAGAAATGTGTGATATAGCATTTTCACAGTATTAGTATTTTTATATAACTTATCGTGAGTAAAAGCACACATTTAATGAGAAATGATTCAGTTGTAGACAGAATCAGGAAGTGGAAGATGCCTGTAAATATTTCTTTAAATGTCTGTGTTTTCTTGCAGAATCGACTCGTTCCAGGACTCTCCTACACCATTACTGTGCGCTTCAGTCCCGATGAGTGGAGGTACTTTTATGACAGCATCCGGGTTCATTGCCAGGTAGGCCATAGACCACTGAACATGTGTCTTCATTCTGTAATCAGTGTCATCCAATAATAGGTACTGTAATTATTTACTGCTAATTCTTTTATATAACTTAATATTCATATTGTTTACTAAAATTACTAATTATTTTTTGTGTATTTAAAGAGAATAAAAACAATAAACAAAGCTAAAAAGAAATATTCATATTGCCACATATCTTGCATCCTCAAGATTTACACCTTTTCAGTTTAATTTTGGATCATTTCTATTGCTTCAGCCATCATAGAATTATTTGTACTATAATGATCAAAATGTGAAAAATAGAAATCATGGCGTTTGAGTGCCAGCAACAGCATATGCACAAAATACACACTACAATACACACAGCATGTGTAACTGCATAAGTACAGCAAAATATAAATAAATTCAAAAATCTCATTTCTACAATTCCCCCCAGGGACCAGATGTATGAGAAGTGTAAATGCAAAATGTTAAGTTGATACTTAAGTAAGTCTGAATAAAAAAGCATTCTTTTGATGTTTTAATATAGATTTGAAATTAATAATCAATCAATCAACCTTTATTTTGACTCGGATGTACATTGAGGGCAGCCCTCATTTTCAATGTAGCCGATCATTTACAGAAACAGGGATAGACATAACAGAGAAAATAAAGCGTAAATTTAAATATTGTAAAATATCAGTAAATAAAATATAAAAATAGATAAAAAGAATAAAAGTAGAATTAGAATAAAATAGAAATAATAATAATAATAACAAAAAATTAATACAATTAAATTAATGATTATAATTAAGTATGGTTTAATTGACAAAAAATTAAGATCAAAAGATGGTTAGACTAATTCAACAAAAATGGGTTAAAATGAGCTAAAACTAACTTGTACATAATACAATAAAAATTCTAATAAATAAATGAAATAACAAAAATAAAAGCAATAATAATAATAATAATAATAATAATAATAGTAATAACAATAAAAGAAAATCAAAATAAGATAAAAAGCAAAAATACAAAAATATTAAAAATAATACAAATAATAATATAATAACTATAATAATAAAAAATAAATAAAATGAAAATAAAATAAGGAAACAAAATAAAAAAAGGAAATAAAACTAAAAGAAGAACTAAAATAAAAGTAAGAATAAATGAGATTAAGTAAAACAGAAGAGGCTGTCTGAAGGTGGTTAGATATTAATAGTTTAAAATGATTTAGGGACACCAGTGAGCTGAGTTTTAGAGTTTTAGGGTTTCCTGTAGTGAACTTTAGCTCACTGGTGCTGCTCTGTAGCTAAAAACAGATTTTCACAGTTCAGTAAAGACTCTTTAAACCTGGCAGCTGATCCAATCACTGGAGCGAGTCTGATAATTACTGTTTTTTACACTCATTAATGAAGTGATGTATTCTGGCAAATGACCGGAGAGAGTCTTATAAATAAAAATCATCCAGTGTTTCCCTTCTTACCGTTAAAGATGGCGTACAGCTCACAGTGATGAGTTCTGTATGGATCTCCAGTGATGAACCTCAGTGCAGAGTGATACACTGGGTCCAGTAATTTGAGAGAGCATGTTTATAAATAATGTCCAGCACTGACAGTAAAGTTGCCTCAACTAATCTTTTTCTGGCGTGCATGAGGGAGAGGGGGGGGGGGGGGGTCTATAAAAATAACCCAGCTTCTGTCTGCATTTACTGATTAGTTTAGTTATGTGTGGTTTAAAACTGAGTTTATCATCCAGCCATGTGCCAAGATATTTATACTCTGTGACTCAATGCTGGATCCTCCCAGGGTTGTAATATTTACAGTGCTAAAATCAGTATTTAGAGATCTGGAAAACAACATAAACTTAGTTTTCATGGCATTTAAAACTAGTTTGCGCTTATACAATGCAACTTGTAAGGCATTAAATGAGCTTTGTAATTTTCTTGTGGCAGCCTGAACAGAATCAGCTGAGCAATATAAAATTGTGTCATCTGCATAAAGGTGGATTTTGCAGTCTGAGGTAAAAGCAGAGGCAGCAATATCATTTATGTATATATTAAATAGAACTGGACCCAAAATTGAACCTTTTGGGACGCCTTTAGTCACAGATACCAAATCTGATTTAAAATTATTCAATGACATGGACTGTTTTCTGTCAGTGAGGTAGTTTTGAATCCATTCCAGAACAGATTCATCAAAGCCAATCATTTCTAAATTCCTTAAAAGAAGAGAGTGATCAACTGTGTCGAAGGCTTTTGTTAAGTCAATAAAAATATCTGCACAGTGTTTCTTCTTGTCCATTTCTGAATAGAGATCATTTAAAACCAATGTTGTAGCAGAGATAGTGCTGTGTCCTTCTCTAAAACCAGACTGATATTTAGTTAAAACAGAATTTTCTAGAAGAAATGATTTCAATTGTTGGTTCACTAGAGATTCTAACATCTTTGCTAAACACGACAGTTTTGAGATTGGTCTATAATTATTTAACTCTGTTGTCTCACCACCTTTAAGCAGATGAATTACATGAGCTGTTTTCCAGACCCTGGGAATTCTGCAAGATAAAACTGAGAGATTAAAAATCTATAAAATGTTTTCTAAAATAATTGGGGCTGCGAGACGCAATAAAAAGGGGTCCAGCCCATCTTCTCCAGTGGCTTTTCGTGGATTAATTTTAGCCAGGGCATTAGCAACTAAATATGGAGAAAATGGCTGAAGTGAGAAATAAATAGATGGAGAAATAAACTGTTATAGCATGAACATTAGAGAGCACACAGCCAACACAGAACAAGCAGTTTATCATAGTATAGAAGCTACAAGGCCTAAAGTATTCACCTAAAGTATCCTGGGGGTAATCACTAATAGGGGTGTGCCATATTGTATCAGATTCAATAATATCGCCAACATTTTTAAATATTGCAAATTATATTATACCCTGAAATATGGCGCCATATCACCCACCCCTGATTATCACAGCAGGGTTCTACTTTTATACTGTTTTTAGCAAAAGAAAAAATCGCACTGTTCTCATTTCCCATTATATATCTACTAGAGACAGATTATATCTGTGCAGTATCATTTATTTTACTTTAATCCTGGATATATGGAGATATATGGAGTGTATTATTATTATCATGACATTCTAGATTACTGACTTCTGTTACAAATCTGATCAATTTTGTTTTTAATATGTTAGTTAGGGGTGTGCCATATAATATCATATGCAATAGTAAAATGTAATTTATGTTTTGTTGTATTGGTGTATTCTTAAAATACTTTTTTACATAAACAGAATTTGTAAATGTATAACATTGTGTAAAATAATGTGGACACCTGGACAGGGATGTCCGTGACCAATACAATACTGTAAACATGAGTTACACAAATATACAAATACACATGAAAGAAAAGCTTTGTACATTCCCTATTCTAAATTTTATTTTTCAGTATGTTACATTGAGCAACAGTAAGTGTGTGGAGACCAGTGTAGATTGTGTTCTCTATAGAGTTCTCTACGTTTTGTTGAAAAGTATTTTAACATAAAGAAAAATGAGTACTGGGGTGTGTATTTATTTATTTATTTATTTATTTATGTGTATGATATCTGCTTCAGATGCATTTTGATGTCGTACACTTTTCTCATCAGGGAGAGGAAAACTTGCTGGTTCCAGTCCATGCGTATCCTGTGATTGATGATCTGCATATTCCATCCCACATCTACCTGCCAGCGGTGCCACTGGGTCACAGGTACCTGTGTCCCCTGTTTAAGGCTGACCTTTGATTATATGAATTGGGTTTAATTGGGATACAGTAGCTGCACAAGGCCACACATCTGCATACATACACTTATAATAGAAGAAAAAGTCTAGAAATGTGGGATTGTAGTGCTATTCAAAAGATAATCAGTGAATGATTAGAATGTGCACTTATTTGGGCCATATACACATTCAGAACTGGTGTGTAACTCATGTGTTAAACAACATGCCAAACATCTCAGCATGGACTTGTAGAGGTTCCTAATTGTGTTCCATACATGCAATATTTCATCCCATGCCGCTCCAATATTCCTGCATTTTTGTTACAACATTTGTAACTCACCCTACTTTTTGTAAAGACACATTCTGGTGCTCTAGTCCAACAGGACAGTGCTTATCTACATACTGCTGCCATCTCAATATGCAGGATGCTCTTGGATGTGCTATTAATTCCCACCCTACTGTAAAATCTACTGGAATATTCAGGCTGCATGAGATTATTATTATTGCGGGACACCAGTAGGAACCTCTATAACTCCATACTGAGACATCTGGCTTGTCTGTTTACTCAGCACAGTGTGCTCAGCCAGCGCACGGAACCAGTGCTGATGTGACAAAACTTGTAGTGTTCTCTGGGTTCTCCAGTTTTAGCTACTGGAACAGTAAAAAAAAGACTTAAATGAGTGAAACAATGTTCACATATGATGAAGAGCATTATAAATGTGTTATATTGAAGAAAAATTAAATAGTATTAGCAATTAAACAATCTTTACATATTGGATTCCAATATGGATTCCTAATTCCCTTCCTCCACTAAGCAAAAATGTGTTTTTAAGTTTGAATGTTGTTTATAGGTTTTCACTAATAGTACTACACTGTTCCTTTTGTTTTGAAGCATCGCTCATGTGATTCCTTTGAGCTGCAGCTGTCCAATAGACTTTGAGTTCCAGGTTCACTGCTTGCAGCCTCATGAGGCATTCACCATACAGCCATTGTCAGGTAAAGCTTAAATAAACCTGCTATATAAGAGTATAAGATAGAGGTTTGTGGACAGCCGTAAAGGATGTGTTGGAGATGAATTTGTTCAGTTGTCTGTCTATTGGATTCTTTGTTGTGTGTTAACGATCATTCTTGATTAATTCCTGAGCACCTGTATAAAAATCAATAATATATAAACAATATAATTAACTATAATATATTAAAATGATGTAAACTCATGTTTAATACGCTTCTTCTCTTTCTTCTGTTTGTGATTCTAGGAGTCATCCCAGCTAATGGGAAGACGGACTTTACAGTCACGTTCAGACCAGACCAGTATGGCACAGCTGAAATCACCCTGCAGCTGCTCATCTCTCAGTTTAACTCCAAGCCTTTCGTCTGCACACTGACTGCATCCTGTTCTCCCCAGTGTACTCGAGGGTACTGCCAGATCTCTCTAGTATTATTCCTAATGATCTTCTTACTGAAGTTTTGCGATGTGTGGAAATATCCTGTGTGAATAGGGCTGGACTCAAAATGTACTGTATTTAAGGGACTATAAGGCGCGCCGGATCATAAGACGCACTTTCAATAAACGCTTATTTTTTTGGCCTATTTTCGTACGTAAGGTGCACTGTATTATAAGGAGCATTACGCGACACTAGTAAGGAACAGGGGTGTGCCCGTTTTTGCCTTTCAGCGGCAAGACCTGTTAAAATAAGCTAAGTTAAGTATACAAAACTGTAATTCAAACTAGTGCTGGATGTTAATCTACGCATATTTCTCACTGTTTATTTGGTTGAGTAAAGTGCTTCTGTTTATTTACAGTAAGCTTAGATTAAGTAAGCCAGGGTGATATTAGCTAGCGGTTCATCCTACGTAGCTTAATTTAATAAGGTAAACATGCAAACTACAGTCCAATATACTCACCTCTGAATGGCGAAAGAGCTAGCGCTTAATGTGGCTAGGAGCTAATGCTAATGCTGCTGGAGAACTGAACTGAATCTCCTGTATAACTCTGTACTTCAGCGGAGTGTCTTTACTGCTCCTTAATACCTGACTGATAGAATTCATACATAAGGAGCACCGAAGATATGGGGGAAAATTAAAGTATTTAAATTATCCTTATAGTGCAAAAAAAATACAGTATATCTGGTTATACATGCTGGTGATATATACGGTCTGATCCAGTGTGATGAATTATTTTAAATGAAGCTTTGTTATTGCTGCAGCACTTTATTACACAAGCATAGGATAGAATTCTACTCTTTTCTCATTTGCATTAGGCAACCAGGGAAAAATGAAAAGAGTAATACAATTCTCCAAGACCGAAAACCAGAGGTGCTGCTGTCTCTGCCAGCTGATCGCAGGATCAAGCTCCAAAGATTTCAGGTCAGTATACACTACATATGTTATAATTGATCAATCTGAAAATCTTGGCCAGATATAACATTGATCATTAACAGTGGCTTGCAAAAGTATTTATACCCCTTGAACTTTTCCACATTTTGTCACTTTACAACCACAACATTAAATGTATTTTATTGAGATTTTAAGAGATAGTCAAACACAAAATATTGCATAAGTGTGAAGTGGAGCAGAAATGCTTCTCCACAACTTTATCTCTGATCTGTCTGGTGAGTTCCTTGGTTTTCATGATGCTGTTTGTTCACTAGTGTTCACTAATAAACCACTGAGGCCTTCACAGAACAGCTGTATTTATACTGAGACTAAATTACACACAGCTGCACTCTAATTAAGTGACTTCTGAAGGCAGTTGACTGCACTGGATTTTATTTTAGGGGTTTTAGAGTATAGGGGGTTGAATATTTTTGCATGTCACATTTTTCAGATTTTTATTTAATCATTTTTTTGAAAACCGTGTATCATTTTCATTTCACTTCACACTTATGCAAAACTTTGTTGTTGTCTATCACTTTAAATCCTAAAAGTTTACGGTTGTAATGTGACAAAATGTGGAAGAGTTGAAAGGGTATGAATACTTTTGTGAGCCACTGTATTTCTAGCAGCTTTTGAGTCTAATATTAGAACATGTGATTTATCTCTAATAGGAGAAAGTTGTGTGATATCCATAATTTCACACCTTTACACCGTCCTCGATACAGCTGATGTAAGACCTCTCTTCTACAGAGAGAAAGACGAATACAGTGCCCTCAAAAGTACTGGAACAGTGAGGTCAATCCCATTATTTCTGCTGTAGACTAAAAACATAAAAAAATGACATGAAAAGATCATTATGAGACAAAATATCATTATTTCAGCTTTTATTTCCTTAATATCCAAGTTTTTACACAACAGAAACATTATGAGTGCTGTAATAAAAAAAAACAGCTGTTGGTGACATCAGCACCAAGAATCAGAGGGCAGAAGTGAAGGCATCACAATATACTGTTCACAGCAAAAGTACAGAGACTGTTCCAGAAGATGAAAACCACTATTAACCAGGTGAAGAGTGATGGAAAAGCTAAAGAGAAAGAAAGGATCTGCACATGATCTCAAACATACCAGCTCATCTGTGAAACACAGTGGAGGTAGTGTCATGGCTTATTCTGGGATGGGCCCATTAATCCTCATCATTGATATAAAGTGAAGTCAGAAGTCCACAGAAACATTTTGTCTGTGAATAAAACCTGAAATGTTGATATTAAACTCAAATGTTTTCAGCCTACAGCAGAAAAAATAGATCGGCCTCAACGTTCCAATATTATTGGAGGGGAATGTATTTCTACATTAATTTTCTATCCATCATTTTTACAGCATAAAAAGAAGATTAAACCAGACGATTCTCCTCAGAGCTCTGCTGTGGATGTGTCCACTCCTGCTGGACTTGCCAAGATGCTCCTTCAACCCCACGATAAACTGAGCTACAAGCTCCTCCGTGAGGGTGCGTACCAACACTAATGTTTTTATTTCGCAGTAGAAGTGAATGATTAGTAGATAGCAGAAAATCTCTGGTGAAATAATAGTTTTACATGAGGTAGGTATTCATTTAATGCATAAGATGAGAAATCTAATCATTTCCCAGTGCATACACTCCATTTACTGAAACGAGTTTTCAACATCAGGCTTAAATTTGTTTTATTGTGGCAGCATGTCTCAAAATATGATCAATTTCTATTGCTCAGTCCTTCAGCTTATACTAGTTTAAATTGAATGTTTACATATTATATTATATTATATTATACACTTTATCCAATAAATGCTTTCTTTTTGTGTTTTATTTTTAAAGCTATGTCACATACTCAGACAGCACACCAAACAAGACAGATGAAAGAAGCTTCACTTGAAAATAAAGTTCAATTTAATGTTCAGAAGGAGAGAGCTAATCACCTTCAATGGTATGACCTGTAACACACACACACACATAATGTACACACACACACACACACACACACACATAATGTAGACACACACACACACACACACACAAATAATGTACACACACACACACACACACACACTTTACTTTTTTGAGTTTCTTACACTGTTTCTTTTCAGGCAGGTGAATCTAGGTGAACTCTTGTCCTCAACAGAGCAGAAAATGAAGATTTTGCAGGAACAAGAGTTTGCAGCTGCTGAGTATAAAGTAAGGTCACTGACTCGTTATCATTAAAACTGTGGTTCTTACTTACTTTTATCTTACCAGAACCAAATTCATTGTGTTTGTTAACATGTATATCCAAAAAAATCTAAATCTGATCTGATTGTGATTCCACAGATTGTAAAAATATTAGAACTTTAGAATAGTTCAGATAGTTGACTGTAGCCTGTAGCCAAATCTTTTTATATATTTTCCTTTATATATTATCTTTTTATCCCTTTTTCCTTTATAGTCTTTATTATGTAAACAGACATTGAGACCAGTCTTTATCTGTGTAGTTGTGATCTAATCAAGGACATGAATGAAATGGCAATATTTAATTTTTGTGGTTTTTTTTTACCTGTTCTTTTAACCTGTTCTGTTAACCTTATAAAATCAAATAAAAATAGTTTAGTGGGTTTGATAATCACAGCAGGGTCAGATGTATGCGTTTATATTGGTTAGAGCTCAACCTGGGATTTGAATATACACTTAATTACATGTTTTTATTTCAGGCAGGAAGAGACTCAGGGGGCAGGGAGGCAGATTTTAACAGTGTCTTGCCAAAACTGTCACTGCACCGTGTTCAGCGAAATGCAGAGCAGGTAAAAACATCACATCTTTTTAAAACTTCTTTAGTAAAACACAATATTAAAACAATACTGTAATACTGTTGCAGACGCCTCACCACCTTCCTGCATTCAGTGTGAATGTCAGCAGTCAGCTGGAGGTCAGGCAGCGGCTGCTTAGACTCTTTCAACAAGCTGCTTATAAGGTAAATAATGTTGTGTTGATTGTGATCAGCTTTTACTGACCATAAGCATGCACTCACCTTGATGTGTCACTAAGGCCAATTTAAGGTGGAATTTTAAATCAGTAGTCTAGTTAGACTTGGAGAAGTGTGCATTATTTTTATTATCATTATCCATTATTTATTATCCAAGTTCACAATAAAAAAAACAAAACATTCCTGGCTAGTTAACTTCCAGCTTTAATTCAGTGTGAATTCACAGAGGTGGAAGGTGTATTTAAATGTATACCTACTATGTTTTTTATATAGTTTTATTATGCAGCACTGTTGATTTAAGGATATTTGTTATTTGTGATACAGGTCATTCTGCAGTGTCGTATGAAAAATAGACTGCTGGTGCTTCAAAAACTGGCCTCCAATATAAGGAAGAAAGTAGAAGGACATAAAGGAACAGGTAGGACAAATCCTAAAATGAGCTTTAAACAGTAGTATTTTGGTTTTGTTTGAAAGTTTACATGCACTCTTCATGAGAAGAATAAATGTGCAGTATACAATCTTTAATACAAAAAACAGTTTGAATCAAACATCTGTTAAACGAGTTGAGGATGAAGCACACTTTTTTATCATTTTACGAAAAGTCAGTGTATTATTGGGTTATATACAGTGTTACAGTGGAAAAACACAAAAGGAGTACCTTATAAGAACTATAGGAGTTTTGAGCAATTATGCAACTTGCACTCTGAAAATGAAAATGGTTGAGGCCCACAAAGCAGGAGAAGGTTATAAGGAGATAGATAAGCATTTTCAGGTTCTCATTTCCTCAGTTCACAAGATAAGGTCTAGAGGAACAAGAAACAAGAGACAGCAGCATCCCAAAGAACATTTAAACAACCCCGGTGCATCTTACAAAGTTCTGAGGACCATTTAGGTAAAAATTGATGTTTGAAGAAAAAAGGGAACACAGAGTTTCATGAGAAGAACACCTCTCCATCCGTTAAGCATGGGGGTGGGTCAATCATGTTATGGGGTTGTGTTGCAGCCAAAGACATGGAGAACAAGAATGAATTTAATGGAATTATATCGTAGTCTGGAAACAAACAGAACACCAAGTTGAAAAGAGTAGGAGCTTCTACAAACAGAGGTTTTACAACAGACCTCATAGTTCCCTGATCTGAACACCACTGAAAACCAGGAGTCAGGAAGAACAGAAGACTGTTGTGAGGAAGAATGGTTTAAATCCCTTAAATAAGAACTAAATCACACAGCGTTTACAGGCTGTAATACATGCCAATAGGGGGTGCTAGAAGATACTTGTCTTGCAGGGTGTCCAAACTTTCAAAGTGTGTTTCGTCTTTAACTTGCTCAGTGGATCACAGTAACAGTCATTTATTAGCAGGGGTGCACAAATTTAGCGTGCCTTGTATAATAAATCAGTAACATAATTATTGTGAGAAACTGAGGTTTTTAGAAGTTTTTAGGGTTTCTATTTTTCAGGCCTGTATGAACCCAGCCGAGCAAAACCAGCTGAGCAGAAATATTTCACACCTATTTTAAAGTTTGATTTTGTCTATTAAATATATTAAAGTGTGTTATTGATATTAAAGTCCATGATAAATATATGATTAATTTATGTCCATGTTTGTATGTACTTTTTGGTTTCCTTTTTCTTTAGAACCGGAGGAAAAAACACTTTTAAAGATGTCACCAGAAAAGTTATTATCCTGTATGTCGCCCAGCTTTACTCCCACAGACCAACAAGACCAGTTTGTAAGTGCTCGTCAGCAACTGATTTACAGTGAATTGTATTTGCCTGATGCTCTAATTCAGAGCCACTGATATTTAAATCATGTTACACAAGTGGGTAAATTGTTTATAGTCATGCCCAGAAACTCTTATTAGAGTAACATGATGTATATGACAGTACATGATGGTATAGACACTACACTCACAGTAATTAAATATCATTTTAGGCACTACTGAGTTCTTCAGCCAGCAGAAGGTGTATTTTTTTGTCCTACTTATCATACATTTTTCCAATAATCAACAAAGTTTTATATTAGGCAAAGATAACCTGAGTAAATATAAAAAGCACTTTTTAAATAATAATTTTATTTAATAAAGGAAAAAAAAACAATCTATCCCTGTGTGTAAAAGTATTAAATCTAATAACAGGGTTGTGCCACTCTCGGCTGCAACAACTACAATTATTCTTTACCGATAACTAGCAATCAGTCTTTCACATCTCTGTGGAGGAAAGATCATTGTCCTGCTGCAGAACCCAAGTACACCTGAGCTTGAGGTCACTAACAGAGGGCCGGATATTCTCCTTCAGGGTTTTCTGGTAAACTGCAGATCAATTACAGCAAGTCCTCCAGACCCTGAGCAGCAAATTAGCACCAGACCATCACACTACCACCACCATGTTTTACATTCAGGATGATGTTCTTTTTCTGAAATTATGTGTTAGATTTATGCCAGATATAACGGGACACACATCTTCCAAAAAGTTCCACTTTTATCACATCAGTCCAAATAATATCTACACAGTTCTGGGATCATCAAGATGATTGTTGGTAAATGTGAGTTGGGTCGTTGTGTTCTTTTTGGTCAGCAGTGTTTTTTTATGCATTTTCACCCAGTCTCTTTCTTATTAATATCATTACCACTGATCTTAACTGAGGCGAGTGAGATCCTGCAGTTCTTTAAATGTTGTTCTGGGTTCTTTTGGGATCTTCTGGATGAGTTCTTCATGCCCTTTTGAGGTGATTTAAGTTGGCCGGTTACTCCTGGGAAGGTTCACCAGTGTTCCATGTTTTCTCCATTAGTGAATAATAGTGAATCACTGTGGTTCTCTGGAGTCTCAAAGCTTTAGACATGACTTTATAACCTTTTCCTGACTGATAGATGATCAATAACTTTTGTTGAGTTTCTTCAGATGGGAGTTTAATAATAATAATAATGTGCTGCTTTTTGAGATCTTTTATCTGCTTCATGTTGTCAGACAGGTTGTGTTTAAGTGATTTCTTGATTCTACAGGTCTGGCGGTAATCAGGCCTGGTTGTGCTTAGTATTTAAATTAAACTCAGCTTTTCAAAAAGTGTAATTAATCAAGTTCATTTATGGGGGAGGGGGCGAACACTAGGGCTAGATCGGGCTAGATTCACACATTGGTTTGGATATTTTGTTACAATAATAAATTAAATCATCATTTATAAACTGCTTTTTATATTACCTCAGTTTATATTTGTTTGATATTAAAGTTTGTTTGATAATCTGAAAAATATCAGTATGACAAAAATGCAAAAACAAAAGAATTTGTAGGGGGCAAATACTTTTTCATGCCACTGTAGTTAGAGTAGTAAACACTGCCTCTAGGTGATCAAACATAACACAGCATTTTCAACAAATCCTTAGTTGCACTGTCATTCATAACATAAAAAATCACATCCTTAATATACTGTGCAAAACCCTGGGCAAATTATAGTCAAGTTTTATTTATATCCTCTTTTTTAGCCAGCTATAAGTCAATATAAGCTACAATTCAGTTTTTTTATTTGGTCTCCTGTGCAGAATGCCTCTACTTCAGATATATTTTTCTTGTTGTTTTGTTTGTTTGTTTAAAGTCTATCTACATTTTTTGGATTTTTAGTTCTGAGAATTCTGAAGGCTGTTCCTAAAGCTTTGGTCCCTTTATGTAGATTATGTTTGTTTTGCTGAAGGTCTCATTGTGTGATGTTATAATTTCTGCATTCAGCGGTGCACCCCCCTAAGTTAACATAGCTAAGCTTTAAATTCTATAAACAGTACAGTGGGGGTTCATTTGCTTTGTCCATCTTCTTAGTCTGAACAATTTTTTAACAAAACACTGCAAAACCTCATGCTGCACAGTTATGAAGGCTTATAACCTGCTTGTTTTTTCAGGCTGTAAAACAACTTGGACATGTTTCTGAGAGGACTTTTAGATCAGATTTGACCACCAGCATTCCTTTTTTCAGTCTGAAGGTACAGAAAGATCTTTCCTTATTAACATTATTTTATATACAGTTACACACACACACACACACTTTGGACCGGTTAATGGTTGTATTTATTTGAGTTATTAATAATCCTTTGCCACAATAAAAACTAAGAAAACAGTGAGCCATATCACTGGATAAGAACATCTGAAACTTTGACAGACACTTTAGCCATGTGAAATGTTTGGCCATATTTTTACAGAAGCTCTGTGTTAGGGTTGTTAGGAAAGGTTAGATGCGTTAAGCCAGACATTACACTTCCACAATACACACTCCGTCCACTGGGGGGGGGGGGTCTCTCTCTTTTTAAGGTCCTGAAGTGAAGTCTTTATAGGAAGGCCTCAGGTATGGGATTGGGTCCTAGTGCAGCACTTGCTATGAACCACTAGCTAACCCCCTTTACCAAACACTGTCTAGAGGAGTCGAAGGTCAGTTAACGAGGGTCCCTAACCCAATGACTATGTGTTGCTGCTACCCAATAGTGAAGTGTGGTGTATGAGGCTAATGAGTGTGAATGAGAACTGTGGGAGTTTCACTCGTCTGAAGTTCCCAAGCTTTGACTCGACAGCCCAAGCACACAAAGATAATGTTTAAAGGGGTAGGCAGCAAACCAAAAGGTGCATCAGTGTTCAGTGAGCGTGGAGAGGGATTCCAGACCTTCCACCATCTTCAATACATCCAGGCCTCACTCCTGCACCAGGACCCAGTCCCATACCTCAGGCCTTCCTTTAAAGACTCCACTTCAGCACCTCAAGAAGAGAGACCCCCCCGCTCCCCCAATGGACAGTGGTGTATTGTGGAAGTGTAATGTCTGGCATAATGCATCTAACTTTTCCTGACAGTATAAACAGTAAAAGTGGCAATAAATCTTTATTTCACTTCTTTAGAAGCATATACTCTTTGTTATACATTGCCTGGCCACCAAAAAAAAACACACTGTAATATTTGGTTGTACCGCCTTTAGCTTTGATTGCAGCACACATTCACTGTGGCATTGTTTCATAAACTTTTCACCAAGATCTTGCAGCAGCATTGATGATGGTAGAGTCTGACCAACCGCTGCACAAAGCAGCTCTTCTCCATCCAGCACATCCCAAAGATTCTCAATGAGGTTAAGATCTGGACTCTGTGGTGAACTCTCTCTCAATCCATGTGTGAAAATGATGATCTCATGCTCCCTGAATCACTCTTTCACTATTCCAGCTCCATCAATCCTGATATTGTTATCTTGGAATATGCTCGTGTTCATCAGAGAAGATAAAATCCATTGATGGAATAATCTGATCTATATTCAGTATATTCAGGTAGAGTCAGCTGACCTCATTCTTTCAGCACATACTGTTACTGAACCTAAACCTGCAGAACAACTGCAGCATCAACCAACCAACACATCATTTACTCACTTACATCCAGGTGGAGACCTTGTTTGGCCAGGCGGTGTATTATACACTCATGTATTCTACTTTTTCTCTCATTTTGACACTTTTTGTTTATAGTCCAGCAAAAAAAAAGGTTTATCTAAATTTGTCTTTGTTGCAAATTTTAATACTTTTTTTCATTTGTGTGCAAGATATCAATTAAACAGTGACCCAGAGCACAGGTACATAACACTAATGAACCACTTCAGACTGTGTTTAGCTATAGGTACTGCTGCTCCGGGGGGAGGGGTGTAAGAAGCTATTGGAATAAAGGGAGGGCAATCGTTTTTCCACACAGGGGGATTGAGTGTTGAATATCTTTTTTTTATTAAATCAAATTTATTTTATAACCCTTTTTAAAACTTGCAAAGTAGCTTTGCAGAAATCTGATCGTAGGACAAACAACACAATCATGTAAATTATTATTATTATATGAAATGAACATTATATGAATGAGTACTTTTGTTTTTTAGTTTCCTCAGCATTACAGACTCATGGGTTATCAAGAAGTGTCTGTCTATGATGCTGGAGCCTCTTTTATTAACTCCAAGCTCTGTAGACCTTTACGCACTGGAGCACAGGTAACACACTGGTTGTTATGTGCATTAATAAGATATTTAAAGTTTTTAAAGCGTTTCTGTGGTGTGTGATTGGGTGTTGTGTGTTTTTAAAGGATGAGCTGTTGCCCACAGTGATGTTTTCTGCTGTGGAGCTCTGCGAGGAGAAGGAGCTGCAGCAGGAAGAGGAACTTGGATCAGAGTTTAACAACCCTTTGAGTTTTACTGCTCCTGAAAATCTGATAAATCCAGTTACCGCTCAGCCTCTCAGGATCTTTGTAAAATTCTCTATATACTTTTACTAAGGGTGTAATGATACATCTGAGAAAAATGAAGAGAGTGCTTCAGTTTCTGAATCAGTTTCTCTGATTTTGCTATTTATAGGTTTATGTTTGAGTAAAATGAACATTGTTGTTTTATTCTATAAACTACAGACAACATTTCTCCCAAATTACAAATAAAAATATTCTCATTTAGAGCATTTATTTACAGAAAATGAGAAATGACTGAAATAACAAAAAAGATGCAGAACTTTCAGACCTCAAATAATGCAAAGAAAACAAGTTCATATTCATAAAGTTTTAAGAGTTCAGAAATTTTGGATAACTTTATGCTACTTCTGGTGCACAAATTCAAGCAGTTCAGTTTGGTTTGATCTTCCTCTTGATTATATTCCAGAGGTTTTCAATTTGATAAAATCAAAGAAACTCATCATTTTTAAGTGCTCTCTTATTTTTCCAGAGCTGTTTATGAACATCTTTAAACAATAGCTGCAGCCAGTATGAAGAGTCTGATCACAGTGCTATTCAGAGGGAAGATAAGGTTGACAAATTGTAAAATGTAAAAATGAGACTGATATGATCTACACAGGCAGAAATAGTGTTTAACATTTGTGTAACGCAACATGGAAGACGTCTAGGCCTGGAGTTATAAAGTGTCCTGCAATAATCAGTCCCACGCAGCTTTAAAACACCTGCAGGTTTTGCTTTGCAGTTGCAGGACCTCATTGACAAAATGCTGGATCAGCACTAGTCTAAATTGTATTGATTTATTGTTCGCTGTAACCTTTATATTCTTTACACATATCAATATTATTTAACATTTTCTGCTGGGTGCAACTATTGTGATGTATATGTGTATACATTATAAGTGTATATGCTTTTGTAATTAGCGTAATTTGTTTTTATTATTATTTTATTATAAAATGTTCTTCTATTAAGTTCTAATTACCGGACTACATGGATATATAATGGCTTATGTATAAAACAGTGGTTTATTGTGGTTTCCATGAAAGCTGTGCCAGTCATTTAATTTATTGTTTTTACTCTGTAATATTATTTTGATTATTATGAGGTTCTAGAGATCTTACCCAAGATTGTGCTTCAATCACACCGTGCTGAACTGATTTAACCATTGATGCTCTTTATTTAATGATTATTTCAGAACCCTGCTCCCAGTCTGTTCGCCTACAAACCAACCCCACATCCCCTGGAGACTGACCCGGAGCTCCCGGCGCACCCGGCCTCCAGAGGCAGCATTACAGGAAATAAGGTTGTGAAAGAAAACCAAATTCATTCACAAATACCCTTACGTGTTAGCCTGCATCATTTTGTATAGTTGACATTTTGTTGTTGTGAAATATTTACAGGAATAATAAATACAGTACTGAGTTAAGAGGAATATTTCACGTTTGAGTTTAAGAATGTGAATTTAGTTTTTCAACTTAAACTTTATTTGGCCTATTTGAAGCATTTTGGTTTCCACACATAACAATTTCAGAAAATGTATAACATTAAATTATAGAAGCCAATGGGATTATTTCTTTAACTGATGATTTTAACTGCTCTCTCACTGTGTGGAACATCAAAACCGGTTTAATATCTTTCATAAGAATTTGGAAAATATATTTGAATATATTGAAGAATTTGGAAATAACTTGATGAACAGTAGAGCATGTAATCTGTCAGATGTGTATCGTTATGTGATGTCATTGATTTAGATATTGTAGTTAACCCTCTGTGACATAAATGATATTTTTCTGGAGTTTTCAGATTTTGACCAATAACACCAAAAACATGAAGGGTAGAATAAAGAGGTCTGCTGGACACGCGATGAGAACCCATCATGATTAATCTAATAAAAACTGAGTAATTGCACAAGGCAACAAATATCAAAACAGATTTATTAAGTTTAGAACAAGAATGTAAGAATATAGTAAGAATATAAATATCCAAATAAACTTCTTTACATATTATTGTATGTATACATATATGCACTTACTTATGACACACGTATTGTACTGGACGTAAATTTGCCATGTAACATTATATTAAAGATAAAAAAATAAATAAACAAGCAAATAAACAAAAAAGTAAGTAAACAATAAATAAAATACTGTATGGGATGGTATGAAAATGTGTAATAACCAAAAACTAGTTTGTTGGCTGAAGGCAACATTATGCCATAGAGGGTTCATCTCTTGTCTTCTGTTTTTGTGATTCTTCTTGCAGGACATTATTAAAGGAATTATGGTATGGAAGAAGTTTCCCTCCATGGCCCTGACCTTGTTTTCCAATACTTCACTAACGTCCAGTAACTGGGCCTCACGCAGGTAACAATTACATCCATTTATTTCAATCTAAAACATGTTGTATACTGGAACAATTTATTATTATTATTATTATTATTATTATTATTATTATTATTATCATTGTGCACAGGTCTGATCCCTTCAGCAGTTCTGTTCTGCCTCTGGAAGCCCCGCCCCCCCTGTCTGATCTTCCTCACAGCATCCGAGAAGAGACTCTCTCTGGAGCGTAAGACTTAATGATCTATTTTTCAGGTTTCCTCAATATAGCTTTTAAGATTTTAAACGCACAATTCAACACATGCTATTTTAATTAATTACACAAAATCCTTGATCATAAAAAGACAAATAACAGGACACACTGTATATCTCCAGAACACACTTATTATTCAAATTAAAAATAAAAATGCTACAAATGCTTCACAAAGAGATTCCTCTATAGCATTACTCAATCAATTATTTGTTCACCTTAATTTGTCCATCTCCAGGTTAAATGTGTTTAAATGTGAATTCCAAGATACCTTTCTGCTCAACACAGAGTGGAGAGATATCTGTAGATTTAATTCAGCTCAGACTTTTTACATTTCTGTTAAACATTTACATCAGTGGCTCGTGATGTTTTTTGGTGATTAGACCGTGGTCTTTATTGCTCCACACAACAAACACTCTTATGAGGATAAATCACAAAAATGTAAAAATGAATGAAACTAATGTAAAAATGTTCTGTTAACAGGACTGAAGGTACTGGGGTTAGTCTTACTCCTGAAATGGTTTTGGCCGAGTTCACAGTTTCTGATAATTCCCCTCCTAAACCAGCAAAAGAAGACGACTAAAGACGGCGGATAATAAAAACACATTTTCACAAAGTTTCATGGTGTTGAAATAGGCAGGCCCTCAAAGTGCCTTTTCTTTTCTTACCTGTAGTTTGTGCTGAAATGTGTCAGCTGAGGGGTTAATACAGCACAGTGACACGCTTAAAGTCAGGTGCATAACTTTGTCATCCCTGGTAATATTTCATATTTATTGGTTTTGAGTCACTGTACCTGCTAACACTGATGTTCTGTCCTGCAGGCCACTGAACAATTTTTACTCTTATTTGATGATAATTTGAGCAAAATCAACATAAATTAACTTGTATATTTAGTTTGTTTGCATGTCTTTATAGCTAGATATGAACAGCTGCTGGAATCACAAAGCAGCAAACTTGGCTCCAGAGTTTTAGCCAGGATTAAATATTTTAAATCTATACAGAGCTTACAAATATTGTTTCTTTATTTGTTGAAAAAACATGTACAAATGTGTTTAAAATAATTAAATAAAATTATTTTTTAACTAAAGATGTTTTTAGAGCTCAGTTCTTTTAACCAAGATGTGTTTTATCAAACGTGTTAAATTACATAAAATGAGGTAGTAGCCTGATGATAAACCATCAGATTTTGGAATAAATTGCAACATGAAGCAAAACATTAGATACGGGGCAGCGAGTGGTCCAGCGGTCTAAAGCGCTGCCACTATGAGCGGGAGGTCGCAGGTTTGAACCCCCGCTCATGCAGCTTTACCATCAAGCTGCCGGCGCTCAGAGGGAGCAGGTGGGTAGATAGCGCTCTCTCCCCACATCACTGCTAGGGTGATGTCTGCAGCACAGGGCATCTGTGAGCTGATGTATCAGAACCGAGTCGCTGCGCTTTCCTCCGAGTGTTAGCGCTGTGATGCTACTCGGTAATGCTGCATCAGCAGCAGCTCGAAAAGAAGCGGTGGCTGACTTCTCATGTATCAGAGGAAGCATGTGTTAGTCTTCACCCTCCTGATGTGTTGGAGCATCACTAGTGATAGGGGTCCTAATGAAGGGGTTGGGCAATTGGCCGTGTAAATTGGGGAGAAAATGGGAAAAATTTGAAATAAAAATGATATTAAAAATATATAGCCGCAAGCGGCAATTGACGGTCCAAGCACGGCCACATAGCTTAGCAAAAAAAAAAGAATCTTGAGAAAAGGCCTTATGCTTCAGAACATATGGATCTAAATGTGTTTGAATCGCAATCACAAGAATTTCCCAACTCTCTTTACACACTTCAAATACTCACCGGAAACTGCTTCTCTTCAGGGTTTACAGCTGTGTTACTGATATAAGAGCAGCTTATTAGTCTTAATATATATCAATATCCAATAATTTAGGGGTATTATTGAATTTGTTTGTACTGGGAATCATTCAGCTGCTGCAGCATGTGACACACGGGGCTATTATATTAAAAAAACAAAACAAAACCCCTTCTTTTACCACTACGGACACAGTCAATGGCGCCCTCTTTTGGATGCTCCATGCTACTGACATAAGAACAGCTTATTAACTATAATATATAGCAAAATCCAACACGTTAAGGGTATTTAGGCAGGTTTAATGTGGTGTCTTGCTGCACTCTAGTGGTCATTTGGTGAAACAATAAAAAAAATACCAATACTGACTACAAAATGTTACATATCAAATTCTCCTTTGGTGTAGCATTATTACATGGGCCATATATGATAATTGCCAAGGTTGAGCTTGATAGCTTGTATGGTTCAGGAGAAACAGTCATCTGATATTGGCTCCGCCCCCTGTGGTGTGTGTCTACATAAACTGACAGGGTTTCTGAGAATCATGTAATGATCAAAGGACTGAAGAGGTATTAATGTCAGGTTAAGCATTCAAAAGTTATGAGTGTTAGAGGTATTATTGCTGCACCATGGTAGGTCTAATTTGCATATGGTGGCCAAATTATTTACAGATTTCAAGATTTTTTAAATTATTAAGTTCTCAAAAGTAGGTTTTGCATATTATGCACAATTTACAAAAAACCTAAGTGGGTGGAGCATAAACAAGAATGACCAAGGTGGCTGACCAGCATGACCAAGAAGGATAAAGATGTTCAACCAGCAAGACCAGCAAGATTAACTTTGCCATAGTTTTCAGCAGAGCTTTAATTAAAAACCTGCAGCTGTTTCACCAAATAACCACCAGGGTGCAGCAAGAGACCACATATAACCTGCTGAGAGTCTTGCAATGAGGGATAAATATCAGTAGAATTGTAGAGAGAAGAAAAGTCTGATTTGGCTCGAAATTGGTGATCAAGATCATCTTGTCTATATTTATATGTATGTACATTTGTGTACTGATAGGGTCAAAGATTCTTGTCTAGGTTTTGCATATTATGCAAATTTGCAAAAAATCTAAAAAGTGGGCGGAACTTCATAGTCCAAATTGCAAAGTTATGCTTATTGACCCAAGAAATAAGCCTAAAATTTTGTCAATAGAACCCATGGTTCATGAGTTATGAATCAAAATGTAAAGTGCTTTGCTATAGCGCCACCATCATTTCACACCTACTGTACCTCGAGTCCAAATTTGGTCTTTCTAGCCCTTTCAGGTTTTGTTCCAGATCGCGTTTTAGCCGAGAAAAATAATAATAAAAAAACTACGTGCTTGGACCTTTAAAAAAAATTAGATACATACTTTCTTTGAAATCAGAAAATTGTCTAATTAATAATAATGTCATTAATAAAATGCTAAATTGTCTTGGATAATTATTTACTGACTTATTGTACAGGATTCTGCATGAAACTGAAATGTAAAAGGGTTCCGGCAGGTCCTTAAAATGTCTTAAAATAAAATCCGGTAATTCATGTCTTGAGTTGTCTTAAATTTATTGTAAATTTGCTGTATGCATTACATTTTAGACAGTGCGTTTAATGCTGGTAGGATAGGATAGCTAACATTACCAGAGAGAGAACTAAGGTGAGCTAACCATAGATACGAGGTAGCTAACATTACCGGGGACAGAACTAAGGTAAGGGGAGAGATAGCTAACATTAGCGGGGTGAGAACTAGGGTTAGCGGAGAAATAGCTAACGTAAGTGACGAGTTAGCTAACATTACCGGGAAAGATCTAGGGTTAGGGCTAATGTCAGCGGCGAGCTAGCTAACATTAGTGGTGAGTTAGCTAACATTACCGGGGAAAGAACTAAAGTTGACAGAGAGATAGCTAACATTAGCGGGAAGCTAGCTAATGTTACCAGGGAAAGAACTAATGCTAGCGCAGAGATAGCTAACATTAGCGAGAAGCTAGCTAATGTTACTGGGGAGAGAACTAAAGTAAGCAGAGAGATAGCTAACATTAGCGGGAAGCTAGCTAATGTTACCAGAGAAAGAACTAATGCTAACGCAGAGATAGCTAACATTAGCGGGAAGCTAGCTAATGTTACCAGGGAAAGAACTAATGCTAGCGCAGAGATAGCTAACATTAGCGGTGAGCTAGATAACGTTACTGGGGAGAGAACTAAGATTAGCGGAGAGCTAGCTAACATTTTCTCTTTTTTTCATATTTGCATGAAGCTACAAATGAGCTCAATGTGAGCAGCATGCTGTCACCGAGTTCTTTAAAGTGTTCTTTCATTATTCCTCATGGTTCCTGCATGCAGTTCAGTCTGCTGTTTGACGTAGTGCATCTTACAGATGTTGTGTTGGCTCTGTTCTGCATCACAATGGAAGAAAAATGAAAAAAAGAAATGGATAAATAAATTATTGAGGTCTTAAAAAGGTTATAAAAAGCATTAAAATAGTGCAAGAACCCTGATGTAAATTGAAAAGCACAGACGCTGGTGTGATTAGCACCTAGCACCTTAGTGCTACCAGGGACACATCTCTGCTAATGAAGCCCAGGAGGTATTTATTCTTCTGAGTCTGGCTCACAGAGAGCGAGTATGATCACGCCCAGAGAGTGAGTCTGCAGTTTCAGCAGGGCCGGGGAAGAGTCTGGGTCTGTGTCGTATTGAGGTGTTCTATAAACACCCTTCCCTCATTAAACCCTCCTGTCATTTAACCTTTTCTGCTAACTGCTTTTATTCCAAAATGAATTTTAAAGCTGAGGAGTGGTAATGTGATAGCACTGCTTTCTGAAATGAAATGGTTAAGATGTCACTCTGAAACTCCTGCAGAATCTTCACAGCGGTGATAAAAGATTCCAGATATATGAAGTGTTTGATGCTTTCAAAAGTTTTTTTTATCTTTGTATTTGCTCGTTCAAATTTGCCTATGTTACATATTCATAACATCTCACTCTCAAAATTACCATACATTTAAACCAGTTAATAATGCAATTTTACGTAATTTTGTACTTTCTCTTTAAATGTTTGTAAAAGTTTTACAATTATTAAACGATTATGTTTTTGGCTTACTTGCCAGATTGAGTGTGACAATGGTACAAATCACCATGATTTAGACAATTAAATGTAATAACCAATATAATAAAAGACATTTGCCTGTATAGTTTTTTTTACATTGTGTTTATTTAAACAATATTTCTGCAAAAGATAATCACACCAATTTCTCTCTACAACTGTGTCTCACATTTCTGTCCTTAGTTATTAAAAACCTTCCCCTGAGAGTGTAAGACACAGGCAGAGTGCGTGATTCTTTCTTATAAAAAGATATGTGTTTAACATGACCAGCCTGATGTTCTAAATAACGTGTGCATTGTTTGAAATCACCAAACTCTAAAGACGTTTAAACGTTTTCTATGTGGTAACATTCTCTACTTTAGAAATGCACTTCTACAGAGTTCTTTAACACTACACCTGTAGGTAACACCAACTGGAGCTGTTCAGTAAATGTATTCATGTAATTAAGTTCTGACCTTGAATTCTATCGTAACCTAATACTTCACAGAACTATTAGCCCTTCTTATCCTCCACCACCTCAGACAAGTCTTCCTCCCTGAGTGTTTTCACTCTGGCTTCCATGTTGTTGATCCTCTGCTTGATCCTGCCCTGGCTGGCTGCCCAATCTGCTGTTATACGAGTCATTTTGGCCTGCATCACTTCTAGGTTGGTCTCAAGCATGGACACTTTGTCCTCTAGGTCTTTAGCGTCCGCTGTCTTGGCTGCAGACTCGTCTATCAAGCCATCCTTCATCAGAATTGCCCTGCCCTTCTCTTCAAGAGCCTTCTTGGCTTCTGGATATTCAGTCAGGGCCTCCATGAGGTCGTCTTTGGAGAGGGCGAAGAGGTCTGAGTAGCCCACGCTCCGGATGTTAGCGGTACGACGGTTCCCAGCCTTACTGCCTTTGATGCCCAAGATGCTGATCTCACCAAAGTAGGCGCCGTCACTGAGCACCACAAACTGCGTCACTCCATCATCCGCTACCACAGCTAGCTTACCTTCTTTGATGATGTACATTTCACGCCCAATGTCGCCTTTCTTGCAGATGTAGTCTCCAGGACTGAAAACCTGCGGTTGAAGCTTGAGCACAAGCTCAATGAGCAGTCCTGCCTCACAGTCCTGAAAGATGCGCACCTTCCTCAGAGTTTCCAAATGAACATTAATGGCAATCTCAGCCTTTAGCTTGTCCGGAAGGTATTTAAGCACTTCCTTTTCATCACAAGTCTTCTCCTCCGTCCAAAGGTAGTCGAACCACTTGACCACACGAGCCTCCAGATCTTTAGTGACCTTACGAAACTGCATATATTGCTTAATGGAATCAATTTTAGCCTGGAATTCAGCGCGTGAAGCATTCATGTTGGAGATCATGGCACCTACATTACCAACAATGGTAGCAAATATAAGCACACCAATGAGAAAGTCAGCGACAACAAACAAGTACTCAATGTCTCTAACAGGAGGTGGAGTCTCTCCGATGGTGGTTAGGGTAAGTGTAGACCAGTATAAGCAGTAGATGTATTTCCTTGCCAGACGGCCATGTTCGGGATCACTGATGTCAGGGTAGACCCATGTGTCTGACCCAAATCCAAGTGTTTTGGAAATAGCAAAAAAGATGCAGGCATTCCAGTGAATAATGATTAGGATATAGAGTACGAGGTTGCCAATGCGGAAGATGTTGGGAAAGTTCGTCCTTGTCTCTGTTCGGTCAAAGAACTCAAAGAGCCGAGCCATTTTCAGAAGACGATTAAATCTCAGTTCAGGATTGTTGTAGCCCACATACAGCATTGCTATATCTGTTGGTATCATGGATACCAGGTCATATCTGAATTGTGGCGTCTTTTTGTAGTTTTCCCATAATTTCTTACGATCTTTCACCAGCAAGCCTTGCTCCAGAAAACCTGGTAAAGACATAAATATACAAAATAATAACTGCATGAGCATTTTGCAAAACATTAATCACTGTATACAAAAAGTGCAGTGTGGGTTTACCTGTTCTGGATCTCACAAATGTGTCGATGTAGTAGATGACATCTGATGAATAATCAAGTGTGATCCATACCGTGGTGTAACTGTCCTGAAGCTCATTGAAACAGGCTCTTTAAAACACAAAATATTATAGTAAATAAAAAAAACAGAGAGCCCTGAAACAATAAGCAAACTTACACCTGAATACTCACACACTCAGATCTCTGCATATACCTAATATTTTTCTTACTTATTTATTTATTAATTTTTTATATCATTTTATTTCAAATTCTTCCCATTTTCACCCCAATTTACACAGCCAGTAACCCAACCCACTCATTAGAACTCCCCCCTATCACTAGTGATGCCCCAACACACCAGGAGGGTGAAGACTAGCACATGCTTCCTCTGATACATGTGAAATCAGGAGCAAAGCACAGCGACTCGGTTCTGATACATCAGCTCACAGATGCCCTGTGCTGTGGACATCACCCTAGGAGTGATGTGGGGAGAGAGCGCCATCTACCCACCTGGAGGGAGCAGGACCAATTTTGCTCCCTCTGAGCGCCGGCAGCTTGATGGCAAATCTGCATAACGGGGGTTCATACCTGCGACCTCCCGCTCATAGACCACTGGACCACTCGCCGCCCATATTTTTCTTATTTGACATTGTTGCTATTACCTAAGATTTTATATATTCAATCTACATTATTTTATTTGTTATTTATGTTCTAGTTATTTTTTATCTTATCTCACTTGCTTGGTTTTATGTGTGTGTGTGTGTGCGCTTGGGTAGTCGCCAAAGTCGTCTAGGCATTTCACTGCATTTGTAGATTATTGTGTGACTGTATGTGTCATTTTGAACTTGATCTTGACATTAAACTCTCATATGTCATGTAAACTTAATAAACTATGGGAAAAGTAAACCTATTCAATCACATTACACCATAAAAACCACACACAACTGTTATTCACTGAACAATAAAACTGTTCTATTGATGAATTACATTCACAGAGAATCATAAATGTGTTTGGTGTTACCACGTGACGCAGTTTTCTAAAGTCACTCATCAAATAAAGTGCTGCACCAAGAACTAAGTGTCAGATTACAATGCTATTCAGGTGGAAGGTAAAGATTACCAGGAACAATAAATGATTATACTGAGAAGATCGATATTTATTAAGATACACATAGAGACGTAGTGTGTAATGCATGAGCAACATATGTGTAATACAGCATGCCAGGCTTCTTGGCATGCAGTTGTTGAGGTTCCTAATGATGTCCTACAATAATCCATCCCATGCAGCTTGAATATTCCTGCAGATTTTGTGATAAGGGTTTGATAGCACGTGCAATAGCATGATATATATTGTCAATCAGGGATAGGTATGATGGTGCGTCTGGCCATGGCATAGTATCTGTGTTTTCTGTATGTGTGTGTTCAGAAATGGTAGGGCTAATGGTTGCAGATCTTAAAGTCAGATCTTTATCCAAAGCATGATTGCAGCGGGTCTTGGACGAGTCCCAGAAAGGTCTTGGTGGAGAGATCCAATGAGTCCACGTGTAGAGGCCTTGTGAGCACCGATAAGAACGATTTGTTGTCATGCGTTATTCTTTGGGGTGCAATTTTAAATGAAGCCTGATCACTTTTGATCTCCATTACAGTGGCCTTATGTTTTTTAAACCTCATCCCAAAATGGCAACAATCTCAACAAGCTTGCCTTAAAAAAGATGACACACTTATGAACAGTCCTCCCCATTGCAAGTGCTGCAGGAGTATTCTAGCTGGATCCCATTAGGAACCTCTACAACTTTATTCAGAGGTGTCTGGCATATTTTTAATCATTTATTGTTTCTAAAAATCTTTATCTTCTTTTCTTTATCACTGCAATCGGACACTTCATTCTGGGTGTAAGTGTTTTTTGATGATGAGTGTGTATTCAGATTGTAGCACACAAGATACAAAACAAGCACACAAAAAGACTTAAAAGAGGTGCAGAAAAGGAGTGCTGTTGGGAAGCATGCAGTATTACCAGCATTGTGCAACAAGTTGGTTAAAAATTAGTCATACTCAAGAATAAGCTAAAGCTATATTCACAAATCATATTGTTATTTTTGTTGTTCCTTGATGCTAAGTGTAAAATACTGAATGCTAAAATACTGTCTAATATGACATCATGGTTTGGGAAAGAACATTACTATAGTTGAGAGGTACAAAAGTGAAAGTGCCTCACCTGGTGATAAGCATCATCAAATTGTAGAAGGCAGGTACTGATATAATCGTGAGCCAGTGGTAGTAAAGGTCAGAAGCAGGATCCATTATCCAAGACTCTTTACTGAAAGCAAAAGACGAATAACGCATACATTCATTCATATTTATAGAGCAAGACTGTCAATAATATATTACAATTTTCTGTGATCTCTAAAGATGTTAAAGTAACTACTCACGGTGGCTCTTCCTTCTTTTTATCATCCTTTTTATCATCTTTTTTTTCATCCTTTTTTTCATCCTTCTTCTCGTCTTTCTTCTCATCCTTCTTGTCATCCTTCTTTTCCTCTTTCTTCTCATCCTTTTTTTCATCTGGTTTCTTATCATCTTTCTTTATCTCCTTGTTGTCTTTTTTGCTTGTATGGAGAAATGTAATGTGATGATTATATGTTTTGATATATATGTGAAGTTAAACAGAATGTGTGTGAAGCAGTAGTTAACTTACTCGTCTGTGTTGTTGCAGTTGTTCATATTTAGAGTAGCAAGAGGCCAGGGGCTGACATTCTTATTGAAGCTGCAAAACAGACGTGACCAAAAATGTTTTGTCATCATGATAAATAATAAAACCCCATATCAATATAGGTTTTTATTATTGCAGACAGAGTGTATAAACAGCATATGATATGTATTAATTATTCATTTACATATGTTTCTGCATTTCAGGCCTGCAGCACATTCCACAAATGCTGGGATGGGCATCCAGCATTATTGATGACACAATAAAACTGTGTGATTATTTCAGAAGAAATAAACACTGTGTGCTCCAGATGATGGATAAAAAGTACAATTCTCTGCCCAGGCCTGATCCGATGAAGTTAGATTCTGCTGTGAGTTCGCACCACTTTCCCCAGGCCCCGTTGGGTCCGGCTCAGGAAAATGGTCTGTGACGTAAGCCTACATTTTTTAATTCTATTTTTTATTTTGTAGAAAGCTATGGTGTGATGATCACAATATAGCGAAATAACAATTCATACTGTGACGTAAAAAAGCTGCACAAGTTAGAATGTTATAATAACGCACTGCTGACCTGGTGTGGGGTTTAAATCAGGCTCAGGTTTATAATGAGAGTTTATGGGGCGGGACGGGGCGGGCCATTGCATTTTTTTATCGTTCAGTGAATTAACAGTTTTGTAAGTGGGATTTTTCTGAAATTTGATGAAATAGGTTAACTTTTCCCAGATTTTATTAAGTAAATGAAGCATATGAAGAAATGGAGTTAACAAAATTAAATATGTTAAACAGACAAAATATGAAATATCTTGGTTTTATGCTGTCTGCACTCATGCAGAGTAAAACCTTTCCCACATAACCTAGGCTAATTTACATAACAATATAAATACCAGCATTTACATTCATATATTGAATGGAAATAGTTTTCCTAAGAGGCTCAGGATAAAAAAAACTATTTGCCCCATTTAGTTACGTAATGATTGTATTCAGTTGTAGTTAATTGTATTGTAATAAGTATATAAATTAGCTTGATTGCTGTTAGGGCTGCTAAACATCAGGAACACATACTCTTTCCTATGGAGAGGAATTAGTGCCAAATTGAAAATAAACCACTACTGTGGAAAAATAAATGTAATCCACAAAATGTATTGCTTTTCCACACCAACGTCAACATCACCAACATGCTAAACCACCATTACTTTACATTTTACTGCACGTGATCTCTTTTTTCAAAAACAATACACAAGAACTTCCATTTACAAAACTATACGCTGAATTAGTGCCAGAACTGAAATACAGTTAGCTCAGCTGCATTGTACTCCACTGTGTGGTGCAGCGAATGTTCAAAAGAATATCACAATACATAACAACTGCATTCCATCTCTGACCAGCACGGAATTCATCCAACAAGACAGGATATAAGAGAAGATAAACGCTCTAATTCTATAAATAAAGGCTGGCACAGTTACAGACGACTGCGTAGATTTTAACACAGGCTCAGTTCTCGCGCTCAGGCCGGTTTCACATGGGCCTTTACTCCAGACCTGGTTACGCTTTCTCCAGGGCTGAGTTAAACCCAGGACTGATCACTCCAGAGTACTGATCTCTGGTCAGTTGTCTGGGGTTCACTGGTGTGGACAGCGCCGGGGTCTACGTGGGGGGGTGTCCTGTGCAGTCCTGTGCAGTGCTGTGCACTGTGATGTGCTTTTAAACATTCACACAGTGGAATATCATGCAGCTGAGCTGATTACATTTGAACTGCTTTTCTGACACAAATCCAGTGTTTGGTTTTCAAACTATAAATTTTTGTGTATTGTTTTTGAATAAAGAGATCAATTCACATTTCACAAAGTTAGACTTTAAATAAAAACAAGCAAATATATTTATGTTCTGTTTAATCAATCATACATTAAAAACCCATATGTCTACTTGTGAGTCTGCTTGGCTAAAAGTTTGGGTATACTATTTTGAAGAAACCAATAACTAAAACATTTTGTCCTAAAACAAAATATCTTACTACGCTGTAGCTCGGCGTGCACCTCGCTGTAAATACAACTACACGCCGCGGTCCACTGGGCCTCACACCCCCTAAAACGAAGGTATTCCCAAAATAATTTGAGGGATAATGAAAGAAACTGATTTAATGTCTTCCAATGTGTGTAGATAAAGCAAAATAATTCAAAAGGTAACATATTTGCATGTGAGCAATGCTATACTTTTATATAGTAGTGATAAATAATCAGGATAAATTGACTTACATTATCACATTATACCCATTTTTAATTTAATACACAGTAACATTCATGTCACACCATATGACAATTTTAAGACCATAAACTAGTGAATAAATGTATATATTTGGAAAGATAAGAGTTATAATATAACCCAGTGATTTCCGTGACTTAATTGAGTTTTTTAAGAACATTTTTCTAGCCAAATATGTCAACTGCCCATTTACATTTTTTGAGTGTAGTGTTTGTTTTTTAATTCCTCTCCATATTTCCAGCGATGTTAAGCAGGAAAAAAACTCAACCGGCAACAAACAAAAAAACTGACTGTAAATAAATAGGCATAGAGCAGTGAAGAGGGGGTGTATGTGTTGAGGGTTTGTTTCAGTGTCTCACATACTTCCTCCTGCGGAGTTGATCTTGTCCATTTGTGGTATTTAAGTTCCCCTCGTCCCTCCCTGCCTCATCAGAACCATCTGCACTGGAACAGCTGCTTTCTGAATGTTTGCCATGTGATACCCAACCTCCAAGTGTCAGCACAAACCGGGATATTCTGAGGTACAGGATGAATTATATATGTGTGGTTATTATTTTTAAATATCATCGCCTTTGTTTTTGTTTTTTTACAAGTTTGAATTTGAATTTAAATGTCAGTCTCAAGTACAAAATACAAAAATGTGTTTTTTCTTACTATATAAATGTATTAATTTATTAATTTAGCATGGTGGACAAATGTTAGCATCTATGATAAATCCTTTTATACTTTTTAATTACAAAATTCTAGTTAAAGATTTAGTTTTTATTTATGTTACAGTGTATTTACAATGTCCTGTTTCAGAAAAAAAGGAATTACCTGCCAGTAGCTCCATGTGAAGGGTGATCCCTGTAGTACAACAGTGTAAAATGCCCAGTCAGATAAAAAGCACAATTAAATTGATTAAAATGAATCAAATCCCATTGCAAATGAGGTTCATTAGCAAAATGCAAAAACCTTAAGCTGACTGCAGCAAACCAATCAGGCAAGAATAATTTAAATATCTCAGACCTTCTAATATAACAAGTGGTTTCTCCAAATTCGACACACAAAGCCATGTTTAATGGCTACTGCAGTCTCACATTTCTAAATAACAAGCACCTGGTTTCACAGTCACCAACGCCCCACGCCAGGCCAGGTAATTACTGTGCTTTATCTCAAGCACACCTGATGCAACTGATGAAGCATTTCTTATATTACATCCAAGAGGATAAATATTTCTGAAAATGCAGAAATAATTAAAAATCAATTTAAAGAAAGCACTTATATTAGCTGTGTTAAAATATGTTTTGTGTTGAGTAATGTAAATTGTTCTTTTGTGATTGGTTTAAAACAGATCAGGAGAAAGTTCACTAAATGTATTAATAAAACAAAGAAAGAAAACTGTTCTGTTTGTGATCTGACCCGTCATTTCCATCCGTCCAGTCGCTGCGTGGCTCCGGGGTAAAGGCAGACCTGCGAGTGGCGTAAGATCGCTCTGTGCAGATTTTGGCCATCTTCTCTCCTGCTGTTCCTCAAACTGCACAGGAAATATTAGTAACAGTTATTGATAAAGGTAAACATACAGAAACAGCTCTCACAGCATATACACTACATAATACTACTACAGTCTGGAGGAAAAAATATCTTTAAACATCTTTAATCATATTGACATTTAACCTCAATAGAATTGAGATAGAATTTTTCCCTTTGGCTGAAATAACTTCCATTAGATATTTGTTATAACCATCAGGCCCTTTCTGACATTGATTGGGTAAAAGTTTTACTCACTCCTCCGTGCAAAATTCTTGCCCTGACCAGAGTGCTGCCTGGTTAAGTGGAATAATTGTTTTAAATGGTTAAAAAAACACAAAATGTATATACAGTGAGGGAAATATTTATTTGATTCCTTGCTGATTTAATAAGTTTGCCCACTGACAAATACGTAAACAGTCTATAATTGTAAGGGTAGGTTAATTTTAACAGTGAGAAACAGATAAAATCCAGAAAATCACATTGTAAATGTATTTTGCTGTACTGTACCCTTAGCAGAGAATCACCCACAAACGTCCATGACTGACAGTGGGGACGGTGTTCTCTTCCTCTAAATATGGCGAGTTCAGTTAATGCCAACAATTTACATTTTCGTCTCATCTGACCACAGCACCTTCCCCCAATCACTCTCAGACAGGCCTGCGCAGGTTCTTGAGCAGGGGGACCATCAGAATGGTCACTGCAGGATTTTATTCCATTACAGCGTGATGTGTTACCAATGGTTTTCTTGGTGACTGTGGTCCCAGCTGCCTTGAGATCATTAACATTTCCCCCTGTGTAGTTTTAGTCTCTCACCTTCTTCATGATCAAGGATACCCCATGAGGTGGAATTTTGCATGGAGCCCCAGATCGATATCAATTGACAGTCATTTTGTATTTCTTCCATTTTCTTACTGTTGCGTCAACAGTTGTCTCCTTCACACCCAATGTCTTAATTGTTTGTATAGCCCGTTCCAGCCGTGTTCAGGTCTATAATCTTGTTCCTGACATCCTTAGAAAGCTCTTTGGTCTTGCTTGTGTTGTAGAGGTTAGAGTCTGACTGATTGATTGTTTAATAATAATTAATTTTAATAGTTGTTATAATAATAATTAATTGATTAATCATTTAAGATAGCTAATAGTCTAATAGGACGCTCCTAATAGGTCTGTAGGAGCCGGAACTCCTAATGGTTGGTATTTCTCTCTGTATCTCTATAATTTCTACAATGTGATTTTCTGGATTTTATTTTTGATATTCTATCTCTCATTGTTCAAATTAACCTACCCTTAAAAGTATAGACTGTTCATGTCTTTGTCAGTGGTAACACTTACAAAATTAGCAAGGGATCAAATATTTATTTCATCTGTACTTTGCATTAAAACATCAAGCTTTTTATTTGTGTCCACAAATTCCCTGCCCAGCCTGTCACCATGTGATTACTGCCAATTGAATTGAACAGCCTTTGACCTCAGTGACATTACAGCCTTTATATTTCAATTTAAAAAAGCTTTATTGGCATGAATTGCAATTAACAACTTTTGCCAAAGCAATTAAACAAGAAGTTAATATACAAAAGGTAAAAAAAAAAAAATACATAATAATACATATACAAATATATATATTAACATATCTTACATATAAAAGTATAAAAGTATATAAAAAGTATATAAAAAAGTAAATATAAATAAATAATAAAAAAAAATGAAAATAAATGAATAAGATATTAATAACAGTGTTGTATGTTGTAATTATTAATGAAGAGTTGTGATTGGTCTGTTGATTAAGCTGATTTTTGTGGTGATGTAGAGCTGAGACGTAATTGGCTGATAGTGTTTTGGTCTCAGCTTCTTCTCCGAGAACGACTCTGAGTTTCTCACAGTCAGACAGAGATGGGAATGCAGGATTGATGTTACTAAACGGCTGAAATACTGTTTGATTTTTTTAAGTGAATAAAGATGCGTGCTGCATGTTTAGTGTAAATAATGTTAATTTATTTTAAATACCTTCCCAGACTCACTGGCACCTGCACTCTTCTTTCTGAATGTCTCAAAGAGCTCTTTAAATCTGGCCACAATGATCCACTCAGTTCAACATTCAAGATTAAAAATAATGAATATCTGAGATTGAAATATGACAGACGTCTACAATGTCTTCTCTTATAATGCAGATGATATTCTGCACCACATAAATGTGGGGGTGTCCCAAATCTGTCCTCACGAGAAATGTAAATGTTTGTTCATTACACTCAGCTTAAGTTTAAAATGATCATTCAGTTAAAAATTACACATTAATATTCCCAAGATGTTCTCTTAGGGCATTTTGCGCTGTGAATGAGAGTGGAAAGGTGCGGCACGTGGACAGAAATATAAGAAGAAAACAGATGAACGATTACAGTCTATAAATACACAGTACATCTTAGATGTTAAGAGGATCAGTTTGATGTGTTCCAAGAAAGTAAGCTCTGTTAAGGTAAAAGCCGCCTGCACTCTAATGTTGACATTCTACTTTAGTCACACTAAAAGTAGCAACATTAAAAAGAACGTACAGTAGATGAGTGACCGCTCAGTGACGGTGCATCTTTAGCAGGTATACACACACCACTATAGTGTTACGTTTCTGTGAAGAAGCTAACGCTGTCTTCTTTTCTGAATTGGTGAAACAGAGAGGTAACCACTGAATTCAGCCTCATGTTACATGACAGTTTTGTGCTTCTGTATCACAATCTATAATGTCTGCTTTACCCAAGAGTCTGAAATAAACCCCTAAATTAATTCACAAATCCACTGCATTTCAATAGAAAGGGATCAGTCATCACATCCATCTGATGAGAAAAAAATGTCATTCATGGTGGTTTGATGCCAAATGGACTGTTTTAAAAACTCACTGACTCGATGCAATATAGTTTGCAGTGTTCAGAAACCAGACACGCCATAGATTTAACAATCTTTACCCCACAGAGAGTTATAAATAAACTGCATATAAATATACCGCCCTAAAGGACAAAAGACACCTAAATTTTGCAATAAGGCTGTTTGTGCAGCAAACCGGCAAACCAATACCCAAACTATTATCTGCATTACATTTTAAAACTTAGAAGATATATTTTTCTCTGCAACACTAAAAAACAACACATATAAATGATCATCTTCACTAGTTTACTATTAATAAATGATAGTTTAATGAATTATTAATAATTATCAGTAATATACAAACAAAAAAAGAACAAACATTCATATTTGTCATATGATGTCTCTTATCATTAACACTAATCATTATCAATTATATTTTTTATAAAAAAAATGAAAAGCTGAACATGTAGCATTTATTCTGTGCTAGAATTAGCATGCTTCACATTTTATAGTATTAATATTATGTTGAATATTTGTTAGCTTCTATGTAAAGCCTGACAAACAATTTACACAGTTGTGATTAAATATGATACCAATCAACCTTAAAGGACAATTTAGGATTATATTTTCAGTAGTAAATGATAAAATTTTCGGGATATATCATCAGATATTAAGGAAACATGTAACGTTCTCACACGATATCAGCTTTGAGAGTTTACAAGACTGCTACTTTTCTCCTGAACAGGTAGCTGAGCTACTTTAGCCAGGTCATTTATCACAGTCTCTAGGTTAGCTTACTCGGGATGGTCACTTTAATTATTTAAAAAATGTGTGTTTTTGCATTTATATCACTCTGTGTGCAGCTGGGAGAATAAGGCATGGGGTAATTGAGGCATTACTGGTGAGCTAGGTTAGCTAAAGTTTTTTTTTATTATTAGTTACATCCAACCAAAGTGACTTTACAACTTAGACATGTTACTCCACATTATATATTACTGTTGTTAAAATAAGTTATGTGTGCAATGTCTGAATTATATATATGTATGACAAAAACTGATGAGTTATGTTTCATAGAGGTTTTTGTCAGAAGTTAATATAAACGTTGGATAACCCAAATCCTCCTCGTCTGATAGGATCATCAGCTTTTACTAAATCCATTCCTCAAAACATACAGTACATCAACAATAGATTTCATTTAACAATGTAATAATGTAAACAATTCACTTGTTTCTCAATTGTTCTTTTACCTTTTATGACATAAATTATAGAAAAAAAAACTAAACATATGTGTCCTAAGGGGCCTACTCTATCAGGCCCGTAGCCAGGGGGGATCGAAGGGTTCGTTCAACCCCCCCCCCCCCCCCCCCCATACCCCCCAGCACCCCCTCAGCCACCCCAACAGACAACTGAGGTGAGCAACAGAAGTCACATCACAGATGTAGGAAGTTTGAGTAACGCTTACATTTATATCAAATTTATGTTAACAGTGGGGAGCAACAGACGAACAAATAAGGACAGCAACAACAGATTCACAACAAACTTATAATAAATAAAATATGTCTAAATTAAAAGGTTTGAAGTGTGCTCGTGTATTTAGGGGGCATTGGAGTAGAGAGCCAAATGAAGTCCACTTTTGGGGGAAAAAGATCCCCCCCATCACAATGCTGGCTACGGGCCTGTCTATTAATACTCTTTAATAATCACTCATATATCCTGAATGCAGTCTTGCTTCTCTTAACCTGTTCTTTCTTTTAACCAGTTCAGTTCATTTTAGTTCTCTCCACATTTCCTCTCTTCAGCTCAATCATCTCTTCTGCCCCTCTAAATAATAAATTACACCACAGTACCTGAGAACAAACTCTAACAGACTCTAACTCTAAACCTGAACTATTAAAATAACTTCATTCTGCAACATTCACAACTCACCTACTAAAATAAACTACTTTCACAACTTTCTCTTTCTTTCTATACTTTTTACAAACTTGTTGTAAAGTTACTCAAAACATACAATTACAGTAAAAAAATCCTGAAAAAATATTTGGATTTGCTGGAATCTGTTTACTCAGGACATGAGGTCTTACTGTGAACTACAAATGAACAGAAGTCATTTTAGATCAGTGTTTCTCAACCCTGTTCCTGAATATTCTACTGCATATTTCACTCTGCTTTAAAGGCACTTTAATAAAGTAAGTGGTGGTATGATGTGTTTAATACACTGCTGAATATACATAATGATTGATTTAGGCTCCATAGGGGGCTAAGGGGTAAATTTAATAAATGAATGTTTATTAGCTGATCAGCTGGATCAGGTGAAAAACACACAATTTTAGGGCAGAGATCAGGGTTAAGAAACTGATTTAAACTACCAACATAATCCAGCTTCTAGATAACTAATAATCTAGCTAAAATAATTTCACTTCATTATCTTTTACAGTAATTCTGCAATCCTAATCTACAATTCACAGTGATTAATCACAAGCTGTATTTTATTAAGCTCACAGTGGGTTTTGATTCGTTTATTTTTAAGCAGCTATCAGAAATAATCTCATCACAGTTTACATGGTTAACTTTGTTACCTTTCTTTTAGAAAAATCGCTGTATATCCAGATATGTTTTTACATATCAGCTCGCTGTCGTAAAAACATATCTCCTGAGAGGCGGAACTTTCTTCCTGACCCGGCTTCGTGATTGACACCGTGATTTCCCATTTACACAGCTGAGTGAAACGATTCGCTCCTGGCGACGCGCCTGTTCTGCGGCATCATTTTTAGGGGGCACAAATCCACCTGTTTCTGATATATCCCCCCCCGGCTCTATGCCAATGACTATAACTACTACATAAGATGTGAATCATGACAGAGCTAGCTTAGCATGGTTAGCAGCTAATGCTAATCCTGCTCCAGTCTCTGTAGAAACTTCACTGAATCTCCTGTATAACTCTGTACTTCAGTGGAGTGGTTTTACTGCTCCTTAATACCTGACTGATAGAATTCATACATAAGGAGCACCGGATTATAAGACGCACTAAAGATTTTGGGGAAAATTAAAAGATTTTAAGTGCACCTTATAGTCTGAAAAATACGGTATGTAAAATCCCCATGAGCTGGTTTATGAAATTGGACTGCTGTAGCCAATTCATACGCATGCTCTCACTTCTTACCGATTGCTCCTTTAATAATAATCAACCTTCAAACAATGACGAAATCTGTATGTAGACTATGTTCCACATTGTCCACCATGCAAATATGAAAGAGCAGATAAATAATTTCCCTTCTCAAACTGTTGCGTGTGAAGAGTTGTAGCAGTGTTGGTGTGCACTTTTCCAGTGACAGATTCTGAATTCTTCTCTGTTTTATAAATGTCTTCTCTAGTGCTCTCATTATCCTTTATCTACACAATTGGATAACATGAACAGGTGCATAATCAGACAGGTTGGAGACAATGGACTGATGTCTGTATTCACAGGTACGCCAGGATCCAAATTTTCTCAAAAAACCCTAGATAATTCTTTAAATCAACAAACCATACGTATAAAAGTCAGTAGCTTCTAACTTTTTACCTATTGTCTGAATTTAAATAAATAGTTTGAATACATTTAGGTTGTTTAAACTTTTATGTTCATTTAACTGAAAAAGTAACTACCATCATGGCACCATGTGACCTCCACTTTCAAACTGTGTTCTCAAACTCTTCCCTATTTGCCTCGGCCCATGATGAACGTCTTTTTCTGGTTCTTGCTGAGGAGATCAGACACCTTCTGCTTCAACTCTCACTGGAAAACAAATTCAGCATCCGTGGGTGTTCTACACCACAATACTATCACACTTCATGTCCCCACATTCTGAAAATCCTGAAGATCCAGAGGAACGGTAGTTAACATGCTCAGACACACACCACCTGCTCCACTGAGAGCTGGAGTACTGGAGGTCGTGTCACTGAATACTGCGTTTTATCACAGATATCCCTTTTTCCAGTGAACTAAAACTGAAATAATTCCAACATGTTCTCATGTTGTGTCATGCTGTGGTAAATTACCCTACATACACAATACTGGATGTTATGTCATCTGAATTTGGCCCATTTGCTTTTTATGAAATCATGGTTGTGATGGAGCTGAAGGGTCACAGCTGTTTACTGTGTTACCAGTGATACAGAAATACAGCAGGAACCGAAAGTTACTCTCTGTATTAAATAGTCATTTCAACTCCAGTGCTTTAGAATCTCTAATATATCTATCAACAGACTCATGCTTGTATTTGCACTCTAGCACTAAATGTATAGTATAGATAGTATACAGTATATAGCACAGCAACAGCCATGGCTCTATACTGTATTATAGTCACAGTTATGATGAATTTATGATTTACATGTTACATAAATTATGAATTTATGTAATTTTATTATTAAAAATCTAAAATGTATTATTTTATAACTGTAAATACCTAAAAAAATGTTTATATAGTATTATGTTTATTTAGGTATAATTCTTCCTATATATTGTAAGTAAGCTTAAAAGATTAATTATAGCTTGAACATCAGCATCAACTTCATTTAAAATCATTTTTAGTATTTAGCATTTAAATATTGTTATTTTTTAACATACTGTTATAAAAATGTCAACTTAGCATAAATTTAGGAAGTTTGGCAACCTGGTGTCTTAGCGGGAAATATTAAACCTATATATTTCCCATCTGTTTGAGATATATAAACCCACAAACAACCTTTAAGGTTAAACTGTTAAAAAAGGTTGGAGGGAGGGATGCAAAAGTGGTTTTGCTTCCATTTGCAGTAACTGCTTTTTAATTTGGCACCAATTCTTCACTATACCTGGGGGAATGTTCTATAAGTCTTACTGTTTTAGTGATTTTGAGATCAGATGTTGATTAGATTGGTAGTGGTGGATAACTTTCTTTATACTGTAAATAAATTCTTTACTACAGTGATGTAAGTTAATTTTTAACATTCTGTTAACCACAATATTTTCTAGTTTTTGTTTGTAGTTGTACAGTTACTACTTTGCAGAGATATATATTGAGAGAGAGAGAATAAAAATAAAATTGTAAATTTTTCATCATGGCATAGAGTTTTTTTTCCTCTTCCATACAATTTTGAGCATCACGAACTTAAGCTAAGGGTTTATTAAAGGTTGAATGTAAGACAGTGAAACAACAACGTTGCCAAATCAATATTGATGTAGCCATAACATTAACATTGATTAAAGTTTAAACACCAGCTGGGAATCAATAGATAATAGGAAATAATAATTTGTACATTTTAACGATCTAAATCTCAAAATCATCGTTGTGGTGATCTGATGATTAGAAAAGCTTTTAGTTTTCAGTGTTTTTTTCAATAAAGGTGGGTTTTTAATAAATGATGCTGCTTTAAATCCATATGTAACACATCATTAGGGCTCCTTCTCACCTGGAATCGTTTTAACAGGTGGGATGAAGAGTAGCACGCGGTAATGCTGGATGAGAAACAGGTAAAACTCACCTGAGCCGCAGTTCAGAGCCTCTGAGCGCAGAAACCGCGAGAAATCAGCGCCAAATTCCTCCGTAACTCCATCATTTCCCTACAGCAGCGCGCGGTTAAATTCACCGTCTCCGTTTCCCGCTCTTTTCTGAGAAGAGTTCATACAGTTTTTGATTCAGATCCTCTGTAGAGAAGAGTTTAACCCGCGGCTGCAGTGGAAGTGCTCCCTCTCTCCGCGCGCCTCCGCCGCTTTAAGTCGCAAAGCCCGTCTGATCCTAAAGGTGAAGCCTGGCCCAGTGCCCAGCCTCACCTGCTCAAACTCAGCACAGCATCACCACACATTTCATAGAATTACTACAGGACTCTTCTTTTGTGTATCTTTGTTGATGTTTTTAAGTTTGGGGGATTTAATTTGAACTTTTTAAACATTTTTACTTTTACTAAGTACTATAGTTTAGCTCATGTGTGAATAAAAATGCAACATAACAACCCAAAAATAAAAACACAAAAAACGCAGAATCCGGGTACAGTTCATTTAGCTTGAACCTGTTTTTGAACCTGTTTTTGAACACAGCCCCCCAGTGCAAGCATGCAGCTCAGAACACAGTAGATTGACAGTGATGAATGAACTCTGGAAAAGGTTATAAAGTCTTTTGGGACTGGAGTGGACCACAGTGAGAGCTATTATTCACAAATGGAGAAAAAAAGGAACACTAGTGAACCTTCCCTGGAGTGACCGGCCAACCAAAATTATTCCAAAAGGGCATGGAGAAATCATCCAGGAGGTCACAAAACAACCCAGAACAACATCTAAAACACTGCAGGTCTCGTCTCAGTTAAGGTCAGTGCTTTTGGTTCAACAACACTGTAAAAAGTGAAGCATGGAGCTGTTCATTCAAGCTAATAAATATGATTGAACACATAGTACAATTATTGACTTTATTGTGAAACTCAACCTTTTTGAATTTTGATGTGTCAATTTTGATTCAGACTAAATTAATTACAATTCTGAAGGAAATAAACCAAATGTTTTGGTTCCACTGAAATCATACTCCAAGAAAAGAGATAAGGATGTAATATTTTTAATTTGAATCAAACATGAAGTGCGCATGCGCACTGTGGAGCACGGGAGAAGTTGTAGAGAAGTGCTTCAGAGCACTGAGGGAGAGAGGGAGAAAGTGCCTGAACGCGCTCGCGAGAGAGAGAATGAGAGAGGGAGAAACTGCCTGAACGCGCTCGCGAGATAGCAACGCATGCTTATGGTATTGTGGCGTCGGGACTGGAGGGGGGGCGGAAGGAATTATGGGAGCTCACCCTGTTGGGGGAAGTGGGTGTTTTTCTGCGTGTTTATGTTACTGTTTATCCCAGAGTTTCATGTCATGTTTTATTATCACTGTTCTAGTATTATTCATGTAGTTATCAGTTATGTTGTTGTTTTGTGTAAGTGCCTCACCCTTTGTGTGTTTTCTGTGTGTGGGAGTGGGGTTAGCTGCGTTGGAGCTGTAGTTAGTTTCACTTTCAAAAGTGGAATCCCATGTAAATCCAGCTCTTAGTGTCCTCCTCAGAGCAAAATAAAAAGAGCAAAAGAGCACTGAAACGAATCTCGCTGGTAATCTGTCCTCTTCCACGCCACAGTAACTTCTGGAACTTCTGAATATGCTGCCATGTTTTTTTTTTAAGTTCGGTTCAATTTAAATGTATTAGTTTGGTTCCGAAACTGAAATGTAAAGAATTTAACTTGGATCAAGGTGAATAATTAATATTGGGTCGAGTGAAGTAATATGGTTTATGTCAAAATAAAATAATCAGGTTGTAACAATTGACTTTATTTAGATTGAGTGAAGTCAAATAGTTTAGATGCAACAAATGTACATCAATTTTTTTAATTTGAGCAGGGCTACACTTTTTACAGTGAATAAGAAAGAGACTGATTAAAAATGGCCTCCATAGGAGAGTTCCAAGGAAAAAAAACACTGCTGCCCAGAAAGAACGCAACATAATTTTGTCTGCATCTGCTTTTCTGCTGGTCTGGACAACTTGCTGTAATAGATGAAACCATGAATTCTGCTGTTTACCAGAAAAAGACTTGCTGTTAGTTTATGACCTCAAGCTCAGGGGGACTAGGGTCAGATTGGTTTGAATCTATATTTCCCTTAAAATTTATCTTTGATTGATATTAAAATGTATTTGTATTTGTGTCTCTGTAGAGGAAGAAAATAATTTTTCACAGCACTGTACAGTCCCTCTCCAGCATTAAAATAACTCCTTCAATAGAGTTATATATTTTAGAGTAAATTCAACACCATATCGAGTCATATATTACCTCTATGTATCACTCCTTAGTGTTAATACATTTCCCATTTACAAGTAGTTTTTTTTCAACTCGAGATCATTTTTGTGTATTTGTTTGTATTATTTATTTAATATTTTTGCTAATTTACAAACTGCCACTTTCCAAAACTATACAGCACAAAATCTAAATATGATTATATAATGTTAGCTGTACCAGAAAAAAAATATTTGTCCTGATCAAGCTTTATTTATAACAGAACAAAATATAAAAGACTACCAATCAGATAATTATACTCACATAATACTGTCACATCTTTTGCCTGTTTTCTGTCTATTCTCATGTCTGTTATTCTCACGTGTCCCGGCTTCTCTGTGTTTCTCCCCTGGTGTTTTTCCACTCACCTGTGTCCATTTGTAGCTCCGCCCCTCATTAGTCAGTCCCCAGGTGTTACCTGTTCTCTTTCCCGCCTTGTGTGTGTATTTAAGCGTCTCTGTCATTAGTGTTAGTTTGTCGGTTCTTGTGCGTTTGTACGTCTGTCACGGCTGTGTATATCCCGTCTGTTATTTAGTCTCCCGGTCTCTGAGTTTCTGTTTGGTTTATGTTTTGTTTTCTGTTCTATAATAAATATTACTTGCATTAGCGTCCGCTCTCCTCGTCCCGTCCTTCACACAGCGTTACAGAAGAACCGACCTAAAACCATGGACGCTGCAAGTAATCCGTTTTATGGATCCAGGCTGGCTATCCGACCCACCCCCTTCTCTCGCGGCGTTCAGGAGGAGTATGTGGCCGAAGACTTCTCCACTTCCCGGCGCCGGAGGAGAAAAGGTGGGCGGCGGCGCTCTCAGCGCTCCCTCTCACCTGTGGAGGATTTTCGGAGCGGAGAAAATTTTGGGGGGGCAATACGGGTTGGTGCGGTTAGCCTCGGTTCTCTTTATAGAGGAGGCCGGGCTACCCGGGAGCCGTGGGACTTTCTTGGCTGTGCTCCCAGCAGCTCCGAGGACGAGGAGCCTTTCTCCGCACCAACCCGCCTTCCGCTGCCTGATCTCGCACCTGTTTGCTGGCCGCCTCTTGTTTCCACGCCAGCTCGCGTGAAGCCCGCGGCCGAGACGCCGCGCTCCGTGACTTGCGGCCGAGGCGCCGCACTCCGTGACTCTCGCGGCCGAGGCGCTGGCTCCAAGAATCCCGCGTATATATAGACTCTGCATATGCTGCTGTGCGTGCTGCTCCAGCCTCCGTGTCTGCTGAAGCTGCTGAAGCCTCCGTGTCTGCTGAAAATGCTCAAGCCTCCGTGTCTGCTGAAGCTGCTCAAGCCTCCGTGTCTGCTGAAGCTGCTCAAGCCTCCGTGTCTGCTGAAGCTGCTGAAGCCTCCGTGTCTGCTGAAGCTGCTGAAGCCTCCGTGTCTGCTGAAGCTGCTGAAGCCTCCGTGTCTGCTGAAAATGTTCTAGTCTCAGTGTCTGCTCCAGCAGTTCCAGTCTCCGTACCAGTGCCAGCTGCCCAAGTCTCCGTACCAGTGCCAGCTGCCCAAGTCTCCGTACCAGCTCCCGCAGCCAAAGTCGCCGCGCCGCCAGCACCAGCTCCCGCAGCCAGAGTCGCCGCGCCGCCAGCACCAGCTCCCGCTGCCAGAGTCGCCGCGCCGCCAGCACCAGCTCCCGCTGCCAGAGTCGCCGCGCCGCCAGCACCAGCTCCCGCTGCCAGAGTCGCCGCGCCGCCAGCACCAGCTCCCGCTGCCAGAGTCGCCGCGCCGCCAGCACCAGCTCCCGCTGCCAGAGTCACTACCCCACCGGTTCCTGCTCCCAGAACTTTGTTTGGCCCCAGGGCCCATTTACCCAGGCAGGCACCGAGGCCCCCGGACTTTCACTCCAGAACTGTGCCCAGGCTGGCTCCTTGAACTACCACACAGACTTTTGCCAGTCCTGGGCACCCACCTATGTTTTTTGTGCCCCTGTCTCTCCCTGTCTTGGTCCCCGTGTCTGTGTTTGTTCCGGTTCCTGTCCCTGGTGGTTTCTCCGTTCCTGTCCCAGTCACCGTGTTTGTTTCTGTCCCTGTTAATGTCCTCGTCCCTGTTCCCATGTCTAGTCCCGTCCAGTCTCCGTCTCCTGTCCAGTTCCCCGTCCAGTCTCCGTCTCCTGTCCAGTTCCCCGTCCAGTCTCCGTCCCCTGTCCAGTTCCCCGTCCAGTCTCCTGTTCTGTCTCCTGTCCAGTCTCTGTCCAACGTCCAGTTCCCCGTCCAGTCTCCGTCTCCTGTCCAGTTCCCTGTCCAGTCTCCGTCTCCTGTCCAGTTCCCCATCCAGTCTCAGTCTACAGTCCAGTCTGTTTTCCCTTTTGTGTCTACTCTCCAGTCCCGGCTTTTCTCCCCTGTCCAGTCTGCATTTCAGTTTCCTGTCCCATCCTCTGACCAGTCTCCTCTCTTCTGTGCTCAGTCTTAGTCGTGTTTGGTGTCTTGTTCTTTGTTTTCCACCCTCTCCTGACCAGCTCCTGGGGTTTTGTTTTTTCGCGCCCCGGGAGTTGCGCGTTAAGGGGAGGGTTCTGTCACATCTTTTGCCTGTTTTCTGTCTATTCTCATGTCTGTTATTCTCACGTGTCCCGGCTTCTCTGTGTTTCTCCCCTGGTGTTTTTCCACTCACCTGTGTCCATTTGTAGCTCCGCCCCTCATTAGTCAGTCCCCAGGTGTTACCTGTTCTCTTTCCCGCCTTGTGTGTGTATTTAAGCGTCTCTGTCATTAGTGTTAGTTTGTCGGTTCTTGTGCGTTTGTACGTCTGTCACGGCTGTGTATATCCCGTCTGTTATTTAGTCTCCCGGTCTCTGAGTTTCTGTTTGGTTTATGTTTTGTTTTCTGTTCTATAATAAATATTACTTGCATTAGCGTCCGCTCTCCTCGTCCCGTCCTTCACACCGCGTTACAAATACACAAATTCTTAATAAAATAACACCCATGGTGTCAAACAGTGTTAACACTGTGGATTTTACTGGGCATGAGTGCAACAGTGTTTAAATGTGCTAATTGGTTATGCCTATATGGAATATATAGATGCAGTATAAGGAAATAGTATAAGTATAAGTAAAGCTAAATTTAAAGCAAGTTTTTATTCGGGCTGGTTTTATTCAGAAGATGGATGTTAACCCCGCTAGGTGGAGTGAGGTTCAGGAGGTGGTAAAGGATGCAAAGGCAGGTTCTGCCCCAGGGCCAAATGGGGTTCCATATAGATTATATAAAAGTGCACCAGATGTTTTGAAGTTTCTATGGAAACTAATGACTGTAGTGTGGAAGAAGGGGATTATTCCAGAGGAGTGGCGCAGAGCAGGTGGTGTTCTTATCCCAAAAGAAAAGGATTCTGTGGCTATTGATCAGTTCCATCCCATAAGCTTGATGAATGTGGAGGGTAAGATCTTCTTTAGTGTGGTTGCACGTAAACTAGCAACATATCTGAAAAGAAATAAGTTAATTGATACGTCTGTACAAAAGGCAGGAATTTCAGGTTTTTCTGGTTGCATAGAGCATAATAGTATGATTTGGCACCAGATTCAAACAGCAAGAGCCGAGAAAAGGGATCTACATGTGGTGTTTTTAGATCTGGCTAATGCTTTTTAGGGTTCCAGAAGAGGTTAGTTAAAGCGAATTTCAAAGACATACAGTTTTGCTTTAGTGTAGGGGAGTGTGTCACGTCTTGGCAACAACTGGAAATAGGTATAATGGCAGGGTGTACAATTTCACCGCTAGCGTTTACGATGGCAATGGAGGTGATTATTAGGGCGTCTAGGGAAGTTAAATGATAATCTTAGGCTGGCTAGGATGAAAGTTAAACCGAGCAAGTCTAGGAGAGTATCAATCGTTAAAGGGAAGTTGATACAAGAAAGGTTTATGATGGAGGGAGAAGTCATACCATCTATATTGAAAAAGTCAGTTAAGAGTTTAGGTAGGTGGTATACTGCAGCACTGAATGATAAAGAGCAGGTGGAAGGGTTGAGGACGGAAATGGTGGAGGCCATTAATAGAATTGATAAGTCTTTTCTGACAGGTAAATTAAAATTGTGGTGTCTGCAGTTTGGTTAGTTGCCTCGTCTAAGGTGGCCACTAACAGTTTATGATATTCCGATTTCTGAGGTTGAGAGCTTAGAAAGGGTTATGAACAAGGCTATAAGGACATGGTTGGGGGTGCCGCTTTGCCTCAGTAGTGTGGCGTGGTGTGGGAGAGGGATGCTGGAACTGCCATTGACGAGCTTGGTTGAGGAGTTCAAATGTGCTAAGGTAGGACGTGAGATGCAGTTGTTAGGGTCAAAAGACGGGCTGGTTAAAGCAACAGCACCAGTGACTAGGTCTGGGAGAAAGTGGAATGCTCGAGAAGCAACTCAAGCAGCAAGGAGGGCACTGGAGCACAGGGATGTTGTGGGGCAGGTGCAAAATGGGAGGGCAGGATTAGGTTTAGGTGATTCGTGGAAAGCATTCGGCAAGGCCACATCACCAAAGAAAAGGCGTATGGTTACAGGGTTTATTCGTGAGCAGGAGGAGGAAGCAAGGAGAGCAAAAGCAGCAGGGCAGAGTAAACAGGGGCAGTGGATGAGATGGGAAAGTGTAGAGAAGCGGAGAATCACCTGGCGAGAGTTATGGGGATTGGACACAGGTCGTATAAAGTTTCTTTTGGGAGCTACATATGATGTTCTGCCAACACCACAAAACCTTGCTCAGTGGGTGGGTGAGGATCCAAGTTGTAAGCTATGTGCAGGAAGTGGCACACTGAAGCACATTTTGTCGGCATGTAAGGTGAGTCTATCCCAGGGGCGCTACACATGGAGGCATAATCAGGTACTTAGATCTCTTGCAGGTGCACTTGATAAGAAACGGTTAGAAGTTAATAACATGCCCGTGGTAGGTTGCAGTAGGGTAATCACGTTTGTGCGTGAGGGGCAGCATAGTGGAGAAACAGCACAGTGCTTGAAAACTGCTGGTAAGTGGGCTGATGCACGAGATTGGAAGTTATTAGTGGATGTAGGTAGTAAACTGCAGATCCCGAAGTGCATTCTGGTTACAACCTTGAGGCCGGATGTAGTATTGTACTCTGAAAGTAAGCGGATAGTGTATTTTATAGAGCTGACTGTTCCGTTTGAAGACGAGGTAGATGGAGCTTATAAGGGAAAAGGCTGAAGTATACAGACTTGGTGGTTGAGGTAAGAGAGCGTGGGTGGCAAGCGTATATTAGACCGGTGGAGGTAGGTACTAGAGGCTTTGTAGCAAAGTCTGCCACAAGACTGCTGTCTGAATTGGGAATTGGAGGTCGTGTGCTGAGGACAGTATTGAAGGAGTTGTCAGATGTAGCTGAAAGATCTAGTCAGTGGTTGTGGTTCAGAAGGGCTGAGGCTGTGTGGGGAAGGGAGTGAGTTTGTGCTTCTACAGCAGGCTTGGAGGGGGGTGGGTCTGGGACGCCAGACTTCACTGTTGAGCCTTCTGGAGGTGTTGTGGGCCTAATTCAGCGAAACACTGACGAAGGAAGGTGCCTGCCTGATGACCCCTGAGAAGAGCTTGCACAGAAGTTTGTGTTAGAGTTTGGATGAAGGGGATTGGTGTGGTTTTGCTATTATTGTAGTAATTTTTCTCAGGAGTTTTTGCAGACGTCCGAGTACTTGGCAGTTGAGGCACGGACCATGAACATAGTTCGCTATGCTTCTGGATTCTTGTCGAGCCAGTATCAGATGGTAGTGGTTGCTGTGTTCTGCTCACGCAACTTATAATGTCATTTATTGTCTGTGATTGTGCTTAGGTAGGGTGCTGTGGTTAGTGTGTTGTTGCAATAGGTTAAGGAAGTGAGCTTAGATTAAGGAGGGATTCTGTGTGTTCATAGGTTATTTTTTGGTAAGTCTGTTACTTGCCAGTTGAGGCAATGGACCATGAACATAGTGTTAGGCTGTGCTTCTGGATCCTTGTCAAGCCAGTATCAGATTGTGGTGGTTTTTGGCTATTGTTGTTAGTTGAGTGAGTAGTAGATCCTGGCTGAGCCCTATGCACAACCCCAACTGTTAGTTGCAGGATTTGTCTATTTCCTGTATTATATTACTTTTTAATTTATTATTTTATTCATGGCTTGTTTTTTGCACACCTATTATGCAAATAGTCAAAGTTACTGCAAATGTGTGGTAATAAAAGGAAATGCATTTTGATTATCTCTATTTATAACATAAGGTGCACCACTAAGGTGTAAGATTGTAATATTATTTAATATTGAATGGTTTTCCTGAAGCATAATTTACTGCTGGAAATTAGGTAACTGTGGATTCCACTTTCCATATAAGTGTCACCTCAGTGTTATAGTTGGTGTTTCTAATTTAAACAAATATATTTATAACAAAATATATAGTTTTGTTCTTAAAAAGTGGGTGGGGCCAACCTCTGATCCTAGAATCACCTGTTAGTTATATTTAGGGACAAAAAAAATACATTAACCACCCTCTTCTCCTTGTTTGTGCATTAACTAACTGCCCAAGGTAAGGTATCCCTTGTTTGAAAGACTTCACAATAATGGTAAATCTGTTGTATTCAAACAAATGAAGTCTGGAACCAATTGTTATTTTAACTTGATTAAATTGAAAACTACGCAGCCCAACGCAGTGCAAATTGAAAAGCGCTGCAAAAGCACAAAACACATCCATCAAAATTACAACACAGGCGCAGCAAATAGAAAAACGCGCTGCAAATAGAAAAACGCGCAGCAAATAGAAAAACGCGCTGCAAATAGAAAAACGCGCTGCAAATAGAACCACAACACAACAGAAGTGAGTCACAACACAACGGAATTTTCCCGGGGGACCTTAAAAGATGCTGTACCAGCTAAGCTGCGTCTTCAGTAACGTCTCGGACTTCACTATGTGTACAAAGGACAATAAGTGGCAAACAAGGCGTTTTGTGAAGCAGAACTTTTAATAATATGCACACAACCGTGGTAATCACAGGTAATAAACATAACTTACTTTTCAGAAGCTTGTTTGCCACTTATTGTCCTTTGTATACAGCTGGTACAGCATCTTTTAAGGTCCCCCGGGAAAATTCCGTTGTGTTGTGACTCACTTCTGTTGTGTTGTGGTTCTATTTGCAGCGCGTTTTTCTATTTGCTGCGCGTTTTTCTATTTGCAGCGCGTTTTTCTATTTGCAGCGCGTTTTTCTATTTGCAGCGCGTTTTTCTATTTGCAGCGCGTTTTTCTATTTGCAGCGCGTTTTTCTATTTGCAGCGCGTTTTTCTATTTGCAGCGCGTTTTTCTATTTGCAGCGCGTTTTTCTATTTGCAGCGCGTTTTTCTATTTGCAGCGCGTTTTTCTATTTGCTGCGCGTTTTTCTATTTGCAGCGCGTTTTTCTATTTGCTGCGCCTGTGTTGTAATTTTGATGGATGTGTTTTGTGCTTTTGCAGCGCTTTTCAATTTGCACTGCGCTGGGCTTTCTCGGCCACCGTAGAAAACACTTAGAAATTGCAATTCAGATATACTACTGTATTTAGAGACATTACAACTCAACTTAATTGAGTAAATAAAATATGTTTTATATAAACGTAAATATTATATATTAAGTAAGTATAACTTGAAAATGACAATTTTATGAACTTTTCAAGGCAAACAATTTCTCAAATTCTAATGGTTAAAATGATCTTATTAAATTTGACAGTATGTTGGCCAGCTTGGACTAGTTCACTGTTAGCCTGGTTATGTTGGTCTTGCTGCTGGACAAACTAAACCATAAAAACACATTAAGATCCTATGCTGGTCAAGATATAAGCTGGAAAACCATCTTAATTATTAAATATTAAATGCAACATAACTTTTACATATTTCACGTACTATGTATTATCTTTTTTCAATTTATGAAATGTATCAAATAAAAAGTAACCTTACACTAACATACGCAGGGCTGTGTTTTCTGTAAAGGAGAAAAAAGGAAAATTAACTAAACTAAAACAAATATACTACATAGCTCTAATTTCTGTGAGGATAATACAATTACCAAAATGAACTAACTAACTATAATGCGTAAAAAAGATAACTCTGTTTTATACTGATGGATGTAAAACTGACAAAAAACATCCTGAATATTATCAAACTAGCACACCCCTAGGCACCCCTATTATAAAGGGTCTCAGGACTCAGTTCAGATGCATTCTCTTTCAGAAAACCGCTAATATTTTTCTAAGTGGCATTAGGTGGTGTGTATGTGTGCAGTTAATTAGGGGTGATGTTCTGTTTATATAGCTTATAATTAAGTACAGTCTATATACACTGTATAGTACTGAACGGCATTGTTTAAGAAAAGTGGAAGAACAGTGGGACTGTTTTTTGTGTTCTATAGAGCTTTTTTAAGGTTCTGTGATGAACTATGTAGCAGTATGTGTGTTACCAGTAAGACAGTTGTTCTCGAGTGGGTAACTGTGAGAGTAAAGCTTATGATGCAGCTTCAGCTTCAGTTAATAGACTTAGTGTTGACCAGGGCAGAGGGTGCCTTGGCTTTTCTGAGGGACTGCAGGAATGCTTTCACTTGCCCTGTTTTGTTAGACGCTTGATTATCACACTGAGATGAGATACCGCTAAACATGCAAATAGGGCTCGTTTAGAGTAATGGCAGAGAATTAGAACATGAAACATGCTGAAATATTATTTAATCGTGTTGTGATCCTTCCTTAAAAACTAGAAACCCTCACTTTGCAATGCTTTGTCTGTTTTTACTACTACTTTCTCCGGTACTGTGTTACTGTGGTCAGCGTGAGCCCAGCAGCAGGACCTGCAAGACGGAACAGAGAAAGATGTTTCTGGGAACCCTCGCCTGGACAGTAACGGCGGGGATGCTACGGCTGTGTAAGCCTGTAATCCCGCACGCTTGGGCAGGTTGTTGAACAGAAGTCAGATCCTGATTTAAGCCCTCTAATGCTCTTTCGTGGCCTAAGTGTCAGAAGCTTGTCAGGCAGAGCTTGTAGCACAGCTACTTACTAATACAACTCAGAGCCACTCTACGCCGTTAGAATTAGACTTTCCAATGCAAATACATGCAAATTTCTGCATTAAAAGAAAAGAGACAGCAAAGTGACCACAAAGTGAAAGCGTGAATACCAGAACAATGCAATTCTAAATAAATGTTACGTGACTATAATACTTCAGATGAGTCTGTGAAAAAAATCCCAAAACTAACTAAAAACTTACAAACAGTAACTGATTTTAATTTAAATGGCCTTTTTCCCAACAGTCTCCTCAGTCTTTAAAGTTACAATCATGTTTAGTAGCTATTCTACTGACTAAATGCAGACTAAAAACTCAATATAACTCAATAATAAGACAAACAACTGTGCAACATTTATAGCCTATAGCTTTTATTAATATGAAATTAAGAGTATGTACATTGTTCAGGAGAGCAGTGGGCCCCACATGCCCACCCTGCAGGTCACTGAGGATTTCTTCAGGCAAGGTATGACATGGCAAAAGTCATGAAACATGATATTAGTTCCTGTCCCATGACTTTTAGCATGTCAGTAAATATTATATAGATTTTTTGAAAATCAATGGATCTGGAAGAGCAGTCAGCTCCTTCCGCCTCACGCATCGACCAGGTATTACTGTACACCCAGCTATGGGCGGATGTGTTCAGATGGGTGGAGAAATGATCTCGAGATGGGAATATATCTGGTTTAATCCCCTTAAGCAGAAGTGTCCAATCCCTGCTTCTTCTGGTAGAATGGGCAAAAACAAACAGCGTAGTCGTATCATCAACTGTATTTAATGAAAAATCTACATTTATAACACTGTGTAGTCCAAGAATATGCTTAAACTCCATCAAGGAAACTGTTCATTAGGGTTTAATAGCTGTTTAATAGCTTAGTACCAACCATGCAAGAAGCCCAGGCTTTTGCCCTTTTCTGTTTTGAAAACTGTAAAAGAAATTCAGAGTGATTTTACTTAAATAGCACATCATATGAAGAAACATTTTTTAATAAAAATAAAATGAATAAAAATACTTTAACCACTAAAATGTTTGTATAAACAAATAATTCGAAGAAAAAAAAAACTAGAGACAATTATTAAATTGTTCACAACTGTATATGTGAATTAACATTATTTTGTAAATAAATTACATTGTGATGAACATATCAAGCTGTATTATGAAGCCACTGAACATATGCTGAGACCCACTACACATGGGGAGGCATGCCCTTACTATTACTATAAACTTAGAGAATTCAGGATGAAGGGAATCATAATTACAGCCCTTTTTATTGGGTTTATTTTTTGCAGGCGAGGTGACAGGTCTGTAGATACTGTGGGGTTAAATTGCTCGAAAAGTTCACAGCTCTCACGGGACAGAGGCTGTTTATGGATGTGTTTGAAACGTCAGCTCTAATTTCCACAGCAGTGTGTGTTTATAATTGCTTATTTCCCTTGATGATGTAAATTGACTGCCTCCTCTTTGCCTCCTCTGAAGCTCCATGTTACTGAGCAGGACCTGCCCGAGATCACTGCGGCACAGCCATCACTCCAACTCATTTATCAGATCAGAACAGATGATTGTCACGTACAGCCCAGCCCTGCCATTGGGTTGGCTTAGGTTTTGATTTGTCTTATACAGGTTATTTTTAAACTACATTATTATCTGTAACTGTGTTCTTGTGCACTTATCATCAGTCACAGCTCAGATACTGCACTGTAGCTTAAAGGCTTAACTATTAGCATTGAGTTGTACAGTAAACTGTAGTAAACTAATCACCTAACTTTATTACGTTTCTTATTAAAAGTTGGTCAGACTGAATAACTTGTGTTGACAGAATGAACAGATTTTAGATGAACCATTGTCGTTATCCAGCAATAGAAAGGAACACTGACACATACAAAGACAACTGTACAGAGGACCGTATGCAGGTGTAATTATAACTTTATAAGACATGTATTAGGTCTCCTTCAGATAAAAGTACCTTACTAGAAAGTTTGACTTAATCTGAATGAATGTACCACGAGTAAACAGTATTATTGTTATTTATTATTAACTGTGGCAAAGAAAATCTAATGTTGGGAGACACTTTTAATGTATATATATTACAATACATATATAAAAAGCAATAAAATTATATTAAAATAAATAGCATGTTACATATGGTAATATATACGTTTCTGGAAGTAGATTCTGAATCTTCTGTTCTGTGTGAGAGCATAGAACACTGTGTACAATCTGCAGCACAGCCTGTCCTAATGTACATTAAAGAGTTTTAATGCCCTCTACTGGAGATTCTCTCCCTCTCTCCCCCTGACTCTCTCAAATTCAAATGGCTTTCTCTCTCTCTCTCTCTCTCTTTCTCACTCTCTCCCTTTCCCTCTCTCTCTCTCTCTCTCTCCCTCCCTCTCTCCCTCTCTCCCCCTGACTCTCTCAAATTCAAATGGCTTTCTCTCTCTCTCTCTTTTTTCTGTGGCTCTCTCTCCCCCTGACTCTGTCTCTCCCTTTCCTTCTCTCTCTCTCTCTTTTCTGTGTCTCTCTCTCCCCCTGACTCTGTCTCTCCCTTTCCTTGTCTCTCTCTCTCTCTCTCTCTCTCTCTTTGTGAGTGTGTAATTAGTGAATACAAATGGCCTCTTCTTGCTCCTCTTGGTGAATTTTCCTCCCCTCTGTCTGAGTTCTTCTTGCTGAGAATAACTGATAATGTTCCGCTATGCTCAGCATATGTTTAGCCTTAAAACAAATGTCACCAGAATCCCTGCTGAGTCAGAACACTGCAGAGCACAGGCCTGACCATGTGCTGTGCAGCTAATGAGCAGGAGCTGGAATGTTTTTATATCATTGAATTTCGTCTGAGGTTGATGCTGTATGATAAGATTTAGGAGATATACAGTCAGGTCTAGAGTATTTGGACAGCGAGAGGCTTCGTAAGAGTCTCTCTGTGACTGACTGTAAGATAGAGGCTGTGTTAACAGAGGGCATTTGAAGGTAGCAGACCCAGATAAACAGTAACCTAAGAACAGTTATATACGGGGCATAAGCAAGAGACCTTCCCACACAGAAGATGTTTTAAAAATAACACGAGTGCATGCTCAGCATATTCAGCTAATGCCCTGCTTATACATTATTTATAGCCTAAATCCAATTGTTAGACATTGTTAGAGCACAAAATACTTCAGGAGTGATGTTAATCCTTTTATAGCAGACATAATTCACTAATAATTAAGAAATCATAAGCAATTTAATCAGATAAACTACAGTTAAATCATCTAATTAATCTGGCATTTACAGTTTCAGTTAATTCATTAATGTGACCCTTTTTTCATAATAATTATATTTTAATAAGAACAATTATCATAAATATCATAAATCATAAATATACTGCATGTTTATCTATTGAAATTTATAGCAGCTGGTTTCTTTAAAAAATCTTGCATCATATTAGATATGTTGTTTTGATAAAGGCTTCAGCTATACAATTTTTTGTAAAACTACAGAGAACAGAGGGGCATGGAAACTTTTATTATGTAAATACAATTTTTTTTTTGCTTATTGTTAAAACAAATACATAACATATTTTGCTCCAATATTAGAAGTAATTGGATGTCAGAGCCGTCTGCAAACTGCTAAAAGCTGTAATAATTAGGAAATAGTTTTTTTAATATTTGTATTGTTTGGAAAACTGGCTGGTGGTGATTGTGATGTTGGCAGGTTTTTTTGTAAATGTTCCTAGACTATTTTTAGAACCTAAAAATTATCTTATTACTTACAGATGCCATCTTTCCCAAAAATAAGTGATTACTGCAGCTGTAGTTTATATAGAGCAACTATCAACAGCCGAGGCAGTGTTAACTCACCCTTCACCCCCCCCCCCCCAAAAAAGGAAATCATACATTGCATTAAAAAAATTCATGTAAAATTAAGCTTAGAGAAAATAACCCAGGAGAAATGACAACACATTGATGGTAACTGTCAAGGACAGTAGGCATCTTCCAGTACGCAAATAAGTGTTTCCAGGAGCCAATGGAAAACGAAAATATACTCATCAAGATTACCCTGCCAAAACACAAGACACACCCTACAGATAACAAAATTTAAGTGAAACAACTTGAGAGTTAATGTTGGTACTGAGCATGCTCACACCTCACACAAAAGTTTCTTGTAAATTGTACAGTAAGTTAACAGCAGAAACAGCATTAAAGGAAATATATAACCCTTAAGCTCTAAATTTTACAGTCTAAAACATGCAGAACTTATTAACCACAAAGCTTTCCACAGCACACCGTATATTAACCTTTACAGTATTAAGCACATACGCAATATAATCTTAGACATTTGTTTAATAATCAAGCATAACAGTAGTATCTGTTTAAAACAGCTTTAAGGATAATCAGTATTAAAAAGGACCCTTTTTTTGCGCAAGGGTGTTAAACAGTCCAAAATATCAATACATCCTGTGTAATCATGAAAGCAGCACTCGAACCTTCTTGCAACAAAACCACAAACTTTTCACATACCGTATTTTTCGGACTATAAGGCGCACCGTATTATAAGACGCACTATCAAAGAACGCCTATTTTCTGCTATTTTTCCATACATAGGGCGCATCGCATTATAAGGCGCGTTAAGTGACACTAGAAAGGGTGCCTATATCAAAGTGAACAGGGGTGGCGCCATGTTTCCCTTCCCCCACCGGGGGTGGTCTCTTGCCGGTGGAGCGTCTCAGTATACAAATATAGCTCTTTCAAAGTCAAACGAGTGCTGGATATTAATCTACACAGATTCCTCTCCTGAAAACTGTTTATTTGGGCGAGTAACGTGCTTCAGTTTATTTACAGTAAGCTTAGATTTCCAGATGTCCACTAAGGCTTGCTGCACCAGCGTTAGCATAGCTATCCGCTAGCACGCTAGCTAGTCCCCTAAACTAGTAAAGTTAACCCAAACTTAAACGACAGCGTTACACTGAGTAATCCTGCGTGTTCTGGTAAGACAGTGAGATATTAGCTAGCGATTCGTCCCCCGTAGCTTGTTTTAACACGGTAAACAAGCAGATTACAGGCTGATAAAACTCACCTCTGAGAGAGTTAGCGCTTAGCATCTAGCTAATGCTAGCCAGGCAAAGCAGCACAGACTTACAGGCCGATAACTCACCTCTGAACGGTGAACGCTTAGCGATTAGCATCTAACTCTAATAATACTGCTCCAGCAGTATTAAAAGTGCTAAATTTAGAAAATACTGATCTCTGAACAGTGAAAAAGCTAGCTAGCTAAGCGGTTAGCATCTAGCTAATGCTATTGCTGCTCCAGCCTCGGAGCGGCACGGCTCTGCACGGAGTGTGTGTTTACTGCTCCTTACACCTGACGGGTAAAATTTAGATAATACTGATCTCTGAACAGTGAATAAGCTAGCTAATGCTATTTGCTGCTCCAGCCTCGGAGCTGCACGGCTCTGGACTCTGTATAGCACTGAAACTCTGTATAACGCTGCACGGAGTGTGTGTTTACTGCTCCTTACAACCTGACAAGTAAAATTTAGATAATACTGATCTCAGTGAATAAGCTAGCTAGCTTAGCGGTTAGCATCTAGCTAATGCTATTGCTGCTCAGCCTCGGAGCTGCACGGCTCTGGACTCTGTATAGCACTGAAACTCTCTATAACGCTGCACGGAGTGTGTGTTTACTGCTCCTTACAACCTGACGAGTAAAATACATACAAAAGGCGCACCGTATTATAAGACGCACTGTCAATTTTTGTGAAAATTAAAAGTTTTTAAGTGCGCCTTATAGTCCGAAAAATACGGTATTCTCTAAATCTATATCTCTTGCTGTAGCATCGTTTAATTCAAATTATCTGCGAGATATGTCAGGGGTTTTCTCACATCCACCCCTGATACTCTCCACAGTGAATATAAGAGTAGAGCTGAGTCTGCTGCTGACATTTAGGGTGAAACAGAGAGCAGCACTGTCCTTTTCTTTACTGGATCATCCTATTCATGGTTAATCATTTAATTTAGTTATCTGTAGTTGAAAATAGCTGTTTCTAGCAGATACACTGCAGACTGTTAAAGTATCTTAATAGGGTGACAGGCCTGGTAACGCATCTTCATTCTGAGAAACCTCAAAAACATAACATTTTTCACTGTTTAAAGGGGATATTTCTACATTTCTTTTGATAATTTTATGTTTTCTGGGTGGGCATTTAAAACGTAGCACAGAGAGAGTGGTGTGAGAACTGTAGTTTTTTCTGGAAAGTTGGTCTAATCCAAATCTGCTGAAGTTTAATAGTTTGTCCATATCAGTAAATTTGACATTTAGACAAAAATCTGAAAGGGTCTTAAAAGTTTCTGCAGGTTAAAACTAGCTTTAGTTTTGCTTTGTAAGGAGAAAATATACAACTGTAAAACATAATTCTTCCAAACTGAAAACAGCAGTTTTACCAGATTTCATTTTTCACATTTCTTTATACATCATGTCTACAATTTAAACAAAGTCCAGCTTATTCTTTATGTAATGTTGATCATAAACATTCTATGTTGCCTTATAACACCCTGCAGAAACCCACACTGCCACGAGGGGATTTAAAAAACCAAACCAAAACCAAATCAAACCAAAAAACATAACATCATAACAGTGATGTAGCTTCTGGAGTGACACTAAACCCTTGTAAGAATGATATTAACACACAGAAAAGCAGACTTAACGTTTATTTGTATTTTTATTTTGGTTAATTCTCTTGAGAGCTATGTTTCCCAAAAGCATTATTCAGATCATTGTGCGTCCTCTTTCAGAGAGAATATTTAAATATATGCTCATTTTTACCATCTTAGAATGATCGTTAAGCTGTACTTTTGGGAAACCAAGCACAGACTAGTTTTAGCATTGGAGTTAAAGGGACTCATGTGATATGGCAGATGTTTGATGGTAGACACCGACTGCACACATCTACAAAACATTCTACAGAATGGGGCGTCACAATGATAATAATGCGTCTAATATCACCAGTATAATGGTTTTGGTATTATTACACAGAAAGGTTTCCTGCAGAAACCTGTTTCCTGTGCAATTACATAAATGGATCTCCTTACATAAATATTTAAAACATTCTTGTGAGCGATACACCACACTGTGTGATGTAAGACCAAAGGCAGACAGAGGAAAAGAAACATAGTAAGACACATAGCATCAGTTCTTACAATACAGTATTTTGTTTAAAGGCAATATCAACATACATTCAGAGATGAAATCAAGATGAAACACAATTCTTCCCCGTCGCAACGATTTTAAAGAACAAACAAACAAATATTTAAGAACATAAAGGCCTACATGTTACTACAGAGACAGAGAAAGAAAGCTAACATCTCTAAAATACCTCCAAATGCAGGTGGAGCAGTGTTTTGTGCATTTGGTGAAGAAGAATACAGAATACAGATATGCACAGTTGAATAAAGCTGAATCACACATGGCTTGGCTTGGAACGACCTACATATGCGACTACCGTGCACTTTAAAAGTGGAGCAAACCCACACGTGGTGGTGGATATATAGTAATAGATTGACAGAACAGTACTGACTACATTCTTGGTGGACTTTTCAATAAAAAGAATATGTCCCTTAGCTCATGAATTGTTTTCATTTATTAGTATAACAGTATATGCTATGGCTAGTCCTCCAGGCATTTACATTCTAACCCTATATGGAAGCAGAAAGCTCGCATTGAAGCAGACAAATAACGTCAGGTCCCACATGTGATGGATTTGTATGGACTGGTTTTTGAAACTTTTTTTTAAACCTCTGCTAAACTATCCAGAAAGGCCACTTTCTGACGTGAGACACTTATTTTTTTGCATCCCCTCGGCGAGAGACTGTGGAAGACCAGCAGGGAGGATCGGTCAGATGCCTGTGTATCTCAAGTCAGAAGATGGTCCTTAAAACTGGGAGAGAGTAAAGGTGCTGCGCTCACGACGGAGGTCAATAGTTGTTGATGGTCATTTTAATGTCGAAGCGTCCCTGGTAGCGATCCTTGTCGCTGTAGTGAATGTTTTCACCGAACACTTTGCACTCAATGCGGAGCTCGTAGTTCATGGTCAGGTTAACAAACTGGACCGCCACAAGAGGCTGCAGGTACTGTGGGTGCAGGAGCTTTCCGTAGTACGGGTAATACTGGAGGGGGAAGCCTCCTCCGATGCCATAGTATTTCACTTCCCCAAGTTTACCCTCGTCTTCTTCTCTCTACAGACATTTCAGACACAATATAAAAACAACATAAAAAAGCAGTGCAGAGTTTCAGAAAATTAGGAGCACTAAGTGCAGCTTTATACAGAAGCGAGGCTGGAGCAGTATTAGCTTTAGCCGCTAACCACGCCAAGCGCTAGATCTTTTGCAGTTCAGAGGTGAGTATTATCAGCCTGTAGTCTGCTGCTAAACCTGGCTAGCACTGCTGGAGCAGCATTAGCATTACCCGCTAACCACCCTTTCGCCATTCCAAGGTGAGTATATTGGACTGTAGTCTGAGTGTTTACCGTGTTAAAAAAGCTACGTGTTCTGAACCGCTAACATCACCCTGGCTTACCGGAACACTCAGGATTCCTCAGTGTAGCTCTGTCAGGTGGCATGAGCGGAATTAAAGTTTTGTGTAGATCTCGCCCCCTGCTGCATTAGGAGGAAAACATGGCAACACCCCTGTGCCTTACTAGTGTCGCATATTGCACCTTATAATCCGGTGCGCCTTATAATGCGAAAAATGCTGTACTATTCACAACCTATTTATATTGTTTAACTATAAAAAAATAACTAAGCTACAGTGAGTGTTTTTTTGTTTTAACTGAGGCATAATACAGTGCAGACAATCCAAATTTATCAGAATGTATTATTAAGACCACAAAAATGAAATCAGTCTACACAAAAAAGAGTCTGGAATATGGTAGTATGAAAAATAGATTATGAATGTTTCTTTAACATAAAACTGCATAAATTATAAAAATAGGAGTAGGCCCCTCAAGATGTAAACAGTAATAAACTGATAAATGCATGGGGATTTTTTTTACCTTATTATGGCAGTAAATTGGAATCACATTGCGCTGGATTTTGTGCTGGGCCTCTTCTGGGATAGACTCATTGGTCAGTGGGGGCTAGTTAGAAATTAGAAGGTAAAACACAAGAACCTGTCAGTACTCTAGCAGAATACACTTTTACACTGTATGTATCTTTAGCATCTACAGTTATCATACACGATGCAAAACTGTCAGCATCCCCGGTCACATGACATGCTTTGTTGGTTTCACAACCTGATTTTCATAAAGAGTTAAAAAAATGCTCTAAAAGCTTCACTTAGTAATTAATACAACAGATGTGTTGTTAAAGGATTTTATTGTTAAAATGCAAACCTACCTTTGGTTTGAAATTCACAATCCTATTGAGCTTAACAATCAGGCAGGGTTTTCCCTCGCTAAAGCCAAATTCCTTATCTTCAATGCCTGAGCAAGGCCCAAGAAAAGTCCTCTGGAATCGACAAGCCTTTCTGGCACCGATATCACTCTCCAGATCTCCCCGGTGCTTGTACTCTTGAGGTTGGTCTAAAGAAATACAAGCACAGGGGAATAATTACTTCCCTAAACAACATCAAAACAGCAAATAAAAGTTATATAGGAAAACCAAAGCAATGTCAGCTGTGTCTAACGCCAAGTATTGCACTTTAAAATACTGCATGTAACTCTTATTTTACTGCACCTCTACTTTTTGTACCTCTACTATCTTTATAATAACTGTGTTCTAGAATGGCTGGGAAACTGGTGTGCTAAAATACTTGCTGTAAAACACAACCTATAAAATCTAATTAATAAATTTGTTGTAATCTGCACTCAGGTCAGTCTGGTACAGTTAAATATAACCTAAACTGAAGAGCAAATGAGTACACAGCGTTTTTAGTACTTCACACAAAAAGCAGATCTTTAATTAATGTCATTTCAGGTCTCAGCAAGCATATTTTTCAGTAAAGAATCTGGTAACTTGCTCTTATGACCTACAGCACTGTGACCAGACAGGCAACCATTACATAATATCTCAGTGACTGATGATGAGTGAGGTTGGAGGGATATGAAAATAAATAATGCCAGGAGCCAATAGTAAATATGTGAATATTGTGTGATGTACTAAGGAATGTTAATTTTATTTTTAGTGGGTCTCAGCTGTTTAATTTAGGTCAAATTAAGTTATTTTTATTTAAATGATTGCTTAAAATGTCCTGAGTAGATTCTATAGGTTTAGTTTTACACTTTACTGTAGAATCTGTTTCTTTATCTGTCCTTTCTTTCTGTTACTGATGACTGCCTTGACATAAAAATAATAAGGCTCTTGTGGTGTATAAATCTTAATATCAACCAATATATGTATTTCACAAGTCATTTTGTATGGCTAGTTACCTCCACAGTCTTCAAACTTCATTTGGTCTCTTTGGGTTTCTTCATTATAGGCCTCCAGGAATTCTCTCATGGATTTTGTGTATTTCAAATACGTTTCCACATCATTTACGCTGAATGAAAGCTCAGATTTGTCTGAGCGAGGGGTGTGGGTGAGCCCTGGATTCAGAGAAAGAGCCAGTTAAAAAAATCCAATGCTTTAGATTTACCATAAGGTCACTTCAATTTAAGCTTCAAATCTTATTACAACACATTTAACAAAAAGATTTCTTTTTAAATAAATGTATTATTTGGGCATCCAAAAGAAGTGTTCTGTGATCTGCTAAGTTCAGCATCATTCCAGCCAACATGCTCATATAGGACGTACACAGGAGGAAAATGAGATAGATAGGTGTGGGGTCTAAATGAGTTAATACATGTTTTTACTGGTACCTATTTGGTTTTCCCACAATAGTTGTGTAATAGCTCTATGTTCCACTATAGATGCAGTTTGCACTTTATGTTGTCTACATTATACAGTTGGTTCCATGTTCCATGCAATTGTTGATTCCGGACTCAGATGTAATGACAATAAAAGCCTCTTGACTTGATGAGCCCAATCATTACAGCTCACCATAACCTCACATGGGTCCCATTTAGACCCTGTGACAGTGAGCAGATCCAGATGGTCCCATTACTGACCCTGACATCTATATGCCGGACCTACATAAAACCCAGTTCCCAGTTCAGCTCCACATACTGGCCCTACATGGACATGTTATCTGGGATGAAGGCCAGTTTTGCTGCATCTTTGTTTCACATTTACCAAACACAGCTGGCCAAGAATCTGATTTACAATCTGGTTTACATTTTATATTCTTGTTTGGACCCATTCGTTGTAAAACTTCACCAAGCAGTAGAATCATCTAATGCTTATAATTCATATAGATGCTGCACCAATTTCTACATTTTCAAGTTCTTAATTTAAATTATTTTGGAAACCAAATCTGATTATTCTTTAAAATGTTCCAAATATCCTTTTTTGTGCATTTATGTTTCAAAATGTAGGTGAGAAAATGGATGGACCACTAAGTGCATTGAATGAGCTGAAATATGAGAGATGTTACCTGGAGGAGCAATTCTGTCCTGCCAGGTGGGTTTGTAGTTGCTCAAGGTGAGGAGAAGGGCCTGGATGGTGCCAATGAAGATTCCAGCTAGGAAGCCATAAAAGATGACATAGAACAGGAGGATCTTTGCTGTGGAGAGACAGACACACAGAAACAGTCTTTAAGAAAGCAGATAAATTATGTTTTTTGCTATATATCACTGCTAATTCCCTTTCAGACTAGCATCTGTCTTACAATATCTTCTTTTTCACGCAATAAGTCTGAAGAGAAAGTTAATGAGAGGTATGTTCAACCAATGTCATAAAGACAAATCTAAAAGAATGAAGATGCAAGGATAAATAGAAAAAATACCTTTTTTTCTCACCAAAAACCAGCAGAACACAAATGTATCTTTTACAGTGTAGCTGAACATTTGCTTATACAATAGAACTTACATACAACATATATAACTAGCACTGTTTGTGGATAAGAATCTCTTTGCAAATGTATTTCACAGCTGATATTGACACAAATCAATATGACACAAGGTAAACAAGCCAAACAACAAAGAGGCTAGAAAAAAAGATCCAAACTGAAGGAACCTCACAAGGAGACTCATCTCTCTCCTGTAAAAAACGATTCATAAATCACTAATAATTGATTTTACTATTAATGAACTCACACAAACACCACAGTGCTCAGTTCCACTGATTTAGTGTGACTATAGAACAGGGAAAGGAAGTGAGGGAAGCAGTCACTATAGTCACAATAAAAAAAACAACAACTTCTTAAAATATGCATTTGTGATATAACACTCAGCTGCATTACTTGAGTGCATGATTTATAACTGTTATAGGGCACATGGTATATAGCTTTTTGTCCTATTTATTTTTAGATTAGTATAAGTATTATATTATATTAATATTATATTAACTGTTAATTTTATTGTCATGGTAGTAAGGCACGGCAAAATACAGTCAGCTCCAGTCTATATGTATTTGGACAATGAAACTACTTATTAAAATTATTAGCAAAAGTAAATGCAATTTTAGGAGGTTTTTCAGAGGTGTAAGCCTTAAACATTGTGACAAACGTGTTTTATTAATAAAATGACGAAACTCTGCAATTAGTATTATTATTCACAAATATAGGATTAACACAGGTGACACAAAATGTACCTGCATTTCTGGAATCACACACGGCTGTTGTAAAACTGAGAGAAGAAAACATTTATTAAACGTGTTTGTGGAGTAGGGGGGGGGGGGGGGGATGGAGGGCGGGAGGGTAGTCACGTTTGTGAAGACATCCTCCCAATCCTCCAGCCTAGCAGAGGAAAACGCAACATAATCAATGAGCTGCTATTGTTGGCTGTGAGGGATGTAGGTGAGAGGCCGGTGTGAAACGTTAGATGAGCAGTGTCATTCCCAGCACCCAAACGAGCAGGCCTATCACCTTGAGTCACCTTGGACAATGATGCATTTTTAACCCCTTCAGACTGAAAGCAGCCCATTATTAATAAACAGCGAATATAGCGGCAGATACGAGGAAAGAGGCTGGCTGGAGATACTCGCCTTTACCTGACCGGTCAGAGAGGTCATCTGAGGCCGAGTCTTTATTACACTTTATTTTAAAGTAACAGAGCAGAAAAGCGGAGGCACGAGCTTAATATAACACTTTATAACAGAGTTAACAGACAGAGAGATGCTCTTCGCCTGTCTGTCTGTTCTGATGCTTTGTCCCTCTCATGACCTTTTTGCCCTCGGCGTGTTTTACCCTGACAGCGAATAACCACAGCATTCACCTCACCATCTGATTCAGACAGACAGACAGACAGGAAGGTGGATGAGAGTCTGGCTGTGCAGCAGCAGACAGGTGAGATGGGGTAAGTCACGCGGACTGTAATAAGCGGTAATGTTATTAAAGGTGCTGAATTGTATTCTCCTCATCAGTCTAGTTGTTTTATTATACGTATAAATGTTTACTATAATAAAGCGCGAGCCGCTCCGCCGTTCTGTCGCGCGAGTCCGTGAATCGTTTTGCTGCAAAGTCAAATCTAACAGGTTGTTGCATCGTGACGAGACGGAGGCGGGCGGGAGGCGCTCAGACAGCGCGCGCGCTCAGCAGCCCGTCGCACCCCGTCTCCTTTCACCGCTAAATCACCGGAACCGGCGCAGAGGCGGCGCGAGCCGCCGGTACTCACCCCAGCTGCCTCCGGTGCGCCCCAGCACCTCGCGCGTCTCCGAATTCCACATGAACTTCTTCCAGCCCCCGTCGTCTTTACTCTGTGCGGGCATGGTGCTCTCGCGCTGCTCGGTCTCGCGCTCCCTGCTGATTCTTTCCGGACTCGCTGCTCGCGCTCACCCTGCTGCTGCTGCGGAGCGCCGATCACCCCGAGACATGGAGCAGCACCCGGCTCTCCGCAAGGTGCCCGCGCAATTTATCCGCCCCGGCGCCCGGCCACGCCTCGAGACCCCCGTCCCCGCCGACCCACCGCCAATCACACACCAGCCCCACAGTCACGTGACACGAGCCGGCGCGAGAAGCGCTGTACTATAGCGGTGCGTCGACGACACGCAAATCCCGTTTTTTTTTCAAGAGTGCAGCGCGAGGGGACGCGTTTCTTACCTCATGACGTAAACGCAATAAAGAGCGCAGGAGCAGCAGCAGCGTGACACAGACATACACCCCATATACCACCCTGTACTCCATACAGCTATATACCCTATATACCACCCTTGTACTCCATAGAGCTATACACCCCATATACCACCCTGTAACATCACCATGTACTCCATACAGCTATACACCCCATATACCACCCTGTAACATCACCCTGTACTTCATACAGCTATACACCCCAAATACCACCATGTAACATCACCCTGTACTTCATACAGCTATACACCCCAAATACCACCCTGTAACATCACCCTGTACTTCATATAGCTATACACCCCAAATACCACCCTGTAAAATCACCCTGTACTTCATACAGCTATACACCCCAAATACCACCCTGTAACATCACCCTGTACTTCATACAGCTATATACCCCATATACCACCCTGTAACATCACCCTGTACTTCATACAGCTATACACCCCAAATACCACCCTGTAACATCACCCTGTACTCCATACAGCTATACACCCCAAATACCACCCTGTAACATCACCCTGTACTTCACACAGCTATACACCCCAAATACCACCCTGTAACATCACCCTGTACTTCATACAGCTATACACCCCAAATACCACCCTGTAACATCACCCTGTACTCCATACAGCTATACACCCCATATACCACCCTGTAACATCACCCTGTACTCCATACAGCTATACACCCCATATACCACCCTGTAACATCACCCTGTACTCCATACAGCTATACACCCCAAATACCACCCTGTAACATCACCCTGTACTTCACACAGCTATACACCCCAAATACCACCCTGTAACATCACCCTGTACTTCATACAGCTATACACCCCAAATACCACCCTGTAACATCACCCTGTACTCCATACAGCTATACACCCCAAATACCACCCTGTAACATCACCCTGTACTTCATATAGCTATACACCCCAAATACCACCCTGTAACATCACCCTGTACTTCATACAGCTATACACCCCAAATACCACCCTGTAACATCACCCTGTACTTCATACAGCTATATACCCCATATACCACCCTGTAACATCACCCTGTACTCCATACAGCTATACACCCCATATACCACCCTGTAACATCACCCTGTACTCCATACAGCTATACACCCCAAATACCACCCTGTAACATCACCCTGTACTTCATACAGCTATACACCCCAAATACCACCCTGTAACATCACCCTGTACTTCATACAGCTATATACCCCATATACCACCCTGTAACATCACCCTGTACTTCACACAGCTATATACCCTATATACCAACCTGTAACATCACCCTGTACTCCATACAGCTATACACCCCAAATACCACCCTGTAACATCACCCTGTACTTCACACAGCTATATACCCCATATACCACCCTGTAACATCACCCTGTACTTCACACAGCTATATACCCTATATACCACCCTGTAACATCACCCTGTACTCCATACAGCTATACACCCCATATACCACCCTGTAACATCACCCTGCACTCCATACAAGTCAAACACACACATATATACATCAAAACCATCTACAATAAACATGAAAATCAAACACACACACAAACACACACCAAAACCATCTACAATATCCCCACTAAAAGTTCAATCAACTGATCTGAGTGACTATTAAAACTATTTTCAGCAATCAAAACTGAACTCTGAGTTAAAACATTTAACTGCTGTGAAATCCACAGTAATATTCGGTGTTCCTGCACGAGTAACTACTGTAAATACTTTTACAGTATTATACTCTCAATGTGGCCAAAACCACACTAATGAACTTGAAAATGTCAAAATCACAGTAAAACTCTCACTTATGTAGAAAATCACAGTAATACTCCTACTACTGCTAATAAAACCAAAAAGTTTTATTGGTTGACCTATTGAAAAGTATATACAGTATATGTACATTATATATGTAGTCAAAGCTCCTTTAACTGCGTCAGTGTGGTGTTGCATGAAGGCCCAGGTTGCTGTAATAGCCTCGTCTGCATGGTTGAGTCTGGTGTGTCTCATCTCTCTATTAGAGAATCTACAGAGGAGGATAAGACACCAGATCCAACAATGCAGACGAGCTGAAGACTATTAAAGCAACCTGGGCCTCTGTAAAACTCCAGCACTGCCACATGTTCAGAAAGAAATAGATCCCTCTGTGTGAAACAAATCTATATAATATATGAATTTCATTTTTTAAATGAAACTTTTCAATGATATTTAAATTTATTAAGATGCACTTGCATTTTTAACTGAAATTATTACTAATTATCTAATGTAAAGCTAGCGAATCGATACACAATAAGTGGGACACAATCGTGAAGTTGAACAAAATTTTGGGGATATTTAAAACTTTTTTTAGGAATGAAAAACTGAAAAGTGGGGTGTGCAATATTATTCAGCCCCCTTGCGTTAAATACATTGTAACGCCTTTCTATCACCTGGATACATTTATTTGTGAACCATTTTATTGTAGATTTTGCTTTATGTTTCGGATCATTGTCTTGTTGGAAGATAAATCTCCGTCCCAGTCTCCAACAGGTTTTCTTCCAGAATAGTCCTGTATTTATCTCCATCTATCTTCCCACCAGCTTTCCTGTTCCTGCTAAAGAAAAGCATTCCCAAAGCATAATACTGCCACCACCATGTTTCACAGTGGGGATGATGTGTTCAGCACATCTTCTTCCACATGTTTGCTGTGTTCTAACATGGCTGCATAACTAATATTTGTCCTGTGGACAGATTCTCCCACCTGAGCTGTGGATATCTGCAGCTGTATTTATACTGAGATTAAATTACGCACAGCTGGACTCTATTAACTATTTAAGTGACTTCTCAAGGCATTTAATTACACTGGATTTTATTTTTTCATTTCAGAATTATGACCTACTCTGTGTTGGTCTAAAATCTCAATAATATGCATCAAGGTTTGTGCTGGTAAAGTGACAAAATGTGAAAATATTCAAGAGGTGTAAATAAACCTTGAATAAACCTTGTAAACCCCTCCTCTATGAATGACACCTCAAACACAGAATCACAGCACTTTACTCCTTTATTTTAAATCATGAGCTCAGTAATGACATCATGCGATGAGGTCCTCAGTAACCAATTTAATATCACACATTTCATATTACATCACCATTATCCTTCCTGGCCTCTGTCCTCTGTGTTTATATAGTAAGTATTTATCAGATTGATAGCAGCAGATTGATAGCAGAAGTGTTGAGATGTTGTTATGGTTCAGGTATTTCTTACTAAGCAGAAATGCTGTTTTTGCAGTGATGTGACTCCTGGAGTGGTAGGGGTGACCGAGCTCTCGGAAATCTTTATTGGACCCTGCATTTACTGTAGGTACTGACCCACTTGTGCAGCCATGTCTTACATAAAGATCCAATTTTACGCTTCTTTACATTGATTCCCTGAATACTAAACAAACAGCCTTATTCATAATGTATCTAATTCATTTTACATAGATCCTGCACAACCTTCAGCATGATTTATTTATTGTTTGTAACGCTAAAATCAAATTAATCAAGGTGAATGTATTGAATTATCGTCTTAAAAAGAAATATATATATTTATAACTAGTAATATTGCTGACTGCTACCATTGGAAATAGCCCCTTATAAATGACAGCAGTTTTATTATGCAGTAATTGAACATTAGAACAATATAGAAAACTGAATTAATGAAGTGAATAAGACCAATGACTTACTGATTTCCAGTAAAGTTTCTCCAGTACTAAGGCTGGGTGCAGCAGCATTAGCATTAACTGCTAACTGCAGTGCTAGTGGGGCCGCCCAGTAGCACTAGACTGAGAAACCGTGAGTGTTCCGGTAACCCAGGGCGCTATCAGCTAGCAGCTCGTCCCACGTACCATGTTTTAAAACAGTAAAAACGCAGGTTAAAGCCTGATATACTCACGTCTGAACAATAAAAGAGCTAGTGCTGCGGTTAGCGGCTAATGCTAATGCTGCTGCACCCAGCCTTAGTGCTGGAGAAACTTCACTGAAAATTAATACCTGACTGGTAGAATTCATACATAAGGAGCACCGGATGATTCAGACAATAAGGCAAACTTAAAATGATTTAACTTCCCCAAAAATTGACAGTGCCGATTTGTAATACAAATTTAATGTCCGAAAAATGTGGTAGTTAATATGCACCACTTGATGTAAGAAGCTGATGCTGTAATTGCTTGTTAATTTCTATTGAGACTGCCTGATGTGATCACCTGTAATGGAGTACATAAAGAAGCAAAGGTGTACGATTAAATAATAAGTATGTTTAAATTGTACTCAAGGATATTTAAAATAGTTTATTACACAAAAGTATACTTAACACAATTAAGAAATATATTTTGTACTTCTTTTATAATTTTAGCACCTTTAAATACACTGAAAATTAGTAAGTCTATACTTTAGTGCACTGTAGCATAACAAAGTTTAATATATTTGAATCTACATTTTTTTCCCCAAGGGCATACAACCAGTATAGAGCAAATAATGTGTTTATTCATGTTTTTAAATCTAAATCTGTTCATCTAAATTTTAGTTTAACACATAAGTAGTAGTAGGTTAAATTACAATAACACTTAATAACTACAAAAACATAAACTTCTGTCACACTTTTAAATGTGTTTAGAAGAAAATGTGCAAAGAAAACAACTAACTCAGCACAGGAGGATGCTGAGAACAATGCACACTGCTGACAGACCTGGAGTTAACCCCTTAGGTGTTGGCAGATACTGAATGAACTTTCCAGCAACAACAGTAGGCTTGTGAAAGATGTGGAAATAAATGAAAGAGTGCCACAGGCGTCAACTCTGCCCTTTATTAACCAAAGTGCCCTTTTGAAACTGAAAGTGCCAGCACCAACCCCCCCCCCCCCCCCCCAGGTGACAACTGATTAAGACCTGTGTGCACCAACACCGCCCCGTCAACAAATGAAGACAACCTGCGCACAACCGCCAAGCCCCCCACCCCCGAGCACTTGCCCCCCAAAATGTCTGTGCACGCCACTGGTGCACAGGAATACAATATCAAATTCAATATATATCTTAATTTTACATTGTTGTACAACACTAACCAGAGATAAAACTTTTCCATAAAAACTGTTATGGAACTTACAAATTGAAACCATCCTTTAATAATAAGGTTTAATACTTCTTTGATGATCTAGATGATGAACTAGCATTTCATATAATAAATAAAAATACTAAACAAAAAGAAGCTAGAGTACACTCAGCTAAAGAGTTTCTGGCCTAATTTCATTATTTTGGAACAGTTTTACTCACACTGGCTCTCTTTCCCAATAATATCACAATGCACAATGCTCACATTATTACTGATAATGCCATAGCTCTCTGAAGTTGTGTATTAATGCACATATGATATATATTAGTTTTTTTTAAATAATTGTCAGATTGCATAAACACTTCAGGTACAGAACTACAGAAAATTGTTAAGGAATTGTAATTAAACATTTAAAGATCACAGATTTTCTGTAAATTACTTGATGGTTCAGGTTTGCGCTTTTTATATAATAATAAAAATAAAATAGTAAAGGTGTTTAAACCTCTGTAGATTTCTGATTTGGAAAAAAACATCTGAGGCTCAGTTCTGAAAGGGGCCTAGTGTCTGTCAAAGATGAATTTATAACAAAAATCTAAATTTAACACGACATTCAAGCTTATTTGTACAGTTATAACAGAGATAAGGAGCAAGCAGTGTTGCAGATTAAGCTTGGGCTATTTTATTAACTCTCTCATTCTTCTTTTTCCTCCACTAATAGGTTTTTCCCACAGCGGTACTGTGAGGATCTCACATTCCTGAGCCCTGGAGCGAGATTTTACAAATTATACATCATCTGAAACAAATGATACAGAGTGAACCAGAGCAAACAAACTGTCACCGATATTATCACTGACCCGACCCCGTTCTCAGCACATACTAATATCATTCATTTAAATAACCTCACAGGTCTAACTAAAAACATAAACGCCTAATTAAAAGGAGAGAGCCAGAAGGTAACATAGACATGGGAGCACCTTGGGACACTGGCATCCACCCACTCCACCCTCCACATCAGACCTACATCACATATTCACCTCAGCAATGTTATGCTGTTTATTATTGATGTAAATGTTGTTGTCAGGGTTTGAATCTGTCAGTGGCGCATCAGTGTTTTCTGCTGCTAAGAAAGCAACACACCAGAAATTTACCTGAACATGCCCCACTTTCAGACCAGCATGCCCATCAGTGTAAATTTATTCATAAACTTTGCGCAAATGCAAGATATGCACATAGACTGTTGGTGGGGTGTAATATATCCTAAATATGCTTAGTTAATTTAATTAACTATTTGCTAACAATTGTAATGTGAATGTTGATTAAATAATTTTATAATATTGGTGTTTTTTACCATGCCTGTTTCACATTTTATTTTCCCAGTAATAGCTTATCAAAACCATATAATTACTGCATTTTAAACAGATAAACATAACAATGAATTAAATTGAGATTAATCAGTTGGACTGGCCCTCGAAAAGTGTATCACGTGGCTCGATGGGAAAATGAATTGTCCACCCCTGCTTTATATCATCCGCAAACCTACGAGATCACGTGCAGCGGGCACGATGAAAACACCAGTTTACTCATAACTGATTCGACCTTGATCAATCTAAAATATATAATTTATTAGATAATCCCTATAATATGATAAAACTAGGTGTAAAGGTGTCCCCTGTAAATTGAGCTATATTTATATCTTTGTCTTCCCTCACTGCACTGTGGCGTTAATGTCTTTAAATTGCTGAATTCAGCTTATCAGATCCTTTTCTGAATACACGCTAATGATGTGCAGCAGGTGAATAAACAGTGCCGAGAATGATTAAATAAATAGAAGAGAATTATCAATCAGTGTTGATTTAGGAACATTTTAGTCCTGCTGCACACTTCTACACGTTTAACTGAACACCCACATGGAAAAGAGATGCTGCACTTTAAAGTTAGGAGCGAGAAAGAGAGAGGGAGAGAGAGAGAGATGGAAAATCTCCTCATGCTGTTTCCACAATAAAGAGTTGTAGATGGTAAGATTAGTGTGCAGACTGATTACTCAGATGATGTTCCTGCTGATAACTTTCTCAGATTACTCAACAAACAAGTCTAATGCTGCAGCAACGTTCAACGTGGATATGATGAAAAGAGCAATGTGAGACTGTACCCAGAGCCCAGGTCCATATGAGGATGAAGACATCTCATTTTTAAACACTGTGTTCACTCACTGTCCACTCTATCACTCACTCATACCCAGATGATCCACCTTGAAGATGTAACCTTGTAGACGTTATCTGCTGCTGCAGAGTTTATGTAGGTCATCAGTGGTCACAGGACACTGCACACAGGACACTGCACACAGGACACTGCGCACAGGACACTGCACACAGGACACTGCGCACAGGACACTGCGCAAAGAGGTGTTTAAAAACCTCAGCAGCACTGCTGCGTCTAATTCACTCGTACCAGCACAACACACACTAGCAACTTATACACCATGTCCTGAGGACTACAGTCTGTAATTATAGAACTACAACGTCCTTCTATGAGCTCAGTGCAGCTGATAAGGTGAATAGTGAGTGTAGAAACATGGAGGTAGTTTTAGTGAGGTGATGGGACTGTATAGATTCTAATTAGATAAGCAGACTGAATATAAATGTTTGATTTTCTTTAAGAGGGTTAAGCATCCTCCCTCTATCTGTGCATTATAATGAGAGAATGTCCTTGAATCAGGCTGTAACTCACAGCGGGCTGGCTCTGGCTCCGGAAGTATCACATATAGCGCCGGTGTGTTTTCCTGTGAGATGAGCCCACTCTGTTCAAAGGTAAGCCACCACAGTCCACATTCGCTGAGTCACCGCCTCCATTGCCAGGGCAACTAGAGCAGGATTTCTGTGTGACGGACGCAGAATTCTCCGCTGCTTCTTCAACAACAAAAACCAGCTGGGATATTTGTGGCAGCAGCTTTGCAGCTTCTCTGTTAGATATGTTAGTTAAATTTAGCTCTCACCCCATCACGACCTGTTTTATTTCTCTTCAGAATATAATGTGAGTAAGATTTAAGGTTTGCTTTAGACAAACTAAACAGTTTTATTATTAGCGTACACATTCAAGAATTAGAAACAAATCACACATTTATACAAGCTACACACAACTCTCTAAAATGCAATGTAATATATATGAGTAACTTGAAATTTACGTTTAATTAAATGATGGATTAAGCTAGTAATTATGATACAACTTAAAGGAGGAATTTCACCACATTTTCACAATTTCTGAATAGTTCAATTATTGATAAAGCCAGACAGTAACATTGTGCATACAGTGGTATTCACTGTCTAATGCAAGACATTTTACAAGAAAGGTGCTAAAGACCATCATTTACACTTTTAATGTAACTTTTGTTTAAATTATTAAACAGAATATTTTCCTTACAAAATATAGACTAAGGCTGGTTACCATCAAAACCAGTATAAGTAATATTTTGGATGCTGCACTGCCAACTTGGGTTTCATCAAACCTGACAGTCTGTGACAGCTGCTTTACAGAAGGAGAATAGAAGAATACATTTCTACAGTGTCAATTAATTTTATTGTAAATTACTTAATTGTAAAAAATGTAAATATAATAAATAAAATATATTCCTAAATATTGCCGCAAATATGCCAACTGACAAGAAATGTAACTGTCAATTCAGAGCTGCTCACGTAGCTGAGGGTTAAGATGAAGGTTTAGCAGGCGGGTGTCTCTGGTTAATGGCTCTTTCAGCATGTACTTGTTTACTGTCATCTGTTTGTGTGGTTATGCAGCTTTCTGACAGTAGGTGGCACAAATGAATAAATTCAGATTCATTAAAGCTCTTCCCAACTGCTTTTAAACCCATTATAACCTTACTGTATACATTATTTAGTATTATTTATGGTATACACTTATAATAAACACTGCACACAGAACATTTTACTCTGTAAGTGTATAAATATAAAGCCTGTAAAGTGGTGTTACAGAAATGTGTGAGAGGAATGAACTTTGTACTGAATGGTGTTAAGAGATGTGTATTTACAGTAAACTGCATTCTTACAGTATTAGCAGATGTTTAAGCAACAGTTTCTTGTGATGTTGGAGATCAGGAGAATCCGTTATCCTCAAGGGCACCAGCACTCGCTAATATATAAACAAGACCAACATCACCGTGATCAAACCTACGCATTCATGTTATTCCTTTTAGAATTGTTTGATGGATGCAGGCGTGTCACAGACTAGGAAATGACGTATCAAGATTTTTAATTTGTAGATCCAAGTGTTTGTGTTTTCTCCTCTTTAGTTGCTGTGTATAATTTGAGAGGCAGTTAACTCATTTCCCATTCACCACACAGAGAAAGTACTCCAATTGTTTAATGCAGCAAGTTGAGAAAAGGTAAGACTGAAACAAGACAAACATAATAATAGGGATCCTTCACATATAAATGACTAGTATGAGTACTCTCACTACAATTCTTATTTCTCGTTTAGCATATCACTAACATCAAAAATCAACAGAGATTAAATATAAAAACTAACACCACATGATGAACATGTAGGAAACATTTAACATGCTTGAAAAGAGCTTGAACAGATGGTAGATGGAACAGGATTTATCGGCAGGTAAAACCATGTTTGCTTCTCTGTATTCACTAACTGTATTCACTCTGTATTGAGTGATGATGTCAGTAAAACTAGACAAACTAAATGGAATTACCAAATAAATCCACTATGGGAGAGAAAGGCGTATTAAATCAAATGCCACTATAGATCCCTGAAGTCATAGGTCATTCTGTAGTCCTCGTACGGCTTCTGTGTCTAAGCGTATTTTTCCCTATGAGAAAAATGAATGGGGTTTTTAAAAACACATCTCTGTCACATTCTGTGGTAAATAAATCTGTTCAGACCCCTGTACGCTTTATTCTGTGTACATTTTACTCCTGAACATCACTGGATCCTCTGAATCACGAGATCGGTTAAGGGGAGTAATGAGAAAAATGCTAACTTTAAGATAATGCTACAGCGGAGTGAACTGACCTCCCGGCGCCGCTGCAGAGATTAGCAGGGGACTGTTTTCGGCGCAACACCAGAGAACTCCGGCCGTAAGTTAGGAGCTTTTTACACACAGCTGATCAAACTAATGAACTAACTGCGCTCACTGAGGAGAGCTGAGAGTCTCACAGCATAAAATCACTAAAACAGGTCAGTGATACTCCAGAACCAGCTGTAACACGTTTAACATTTACCCTCTTTATTATACAGTGAAATAAATGGGTGTTTCTGGTTGGTTGTCGCCTCAGTGAGGGCAGGTAGTTAGTTGTTAGTTGATTATTTGGGTCAGGTGTTGTAATTAGTATAAACGAATGACCGTAATTAAATACTAAACCTGCAGTTATTATCTGCCTTTTGAAGCTCTAACACAGACTACACTGCTCAACACCACACTGCTCAACATCACGCCGCTCAACACCACGCTGCTGCTCTACATCACACTGCTTAAAACCACGCTGCTCAACACCACGCTTCTCAACACCACGCTGCTCAACACCATACTGCTCAACACCACGCTGCTCTACATCACGCTGCTCAACACCACGCTGCTCAACACTACAATGCTCAACACCACGCTGCTCAACACCACGCCGCTCAACATCACACTGCTGTGTAAGTAGTATAAACTAATGACAGTAATTAAATACTAAACATGCAGTTATTATCTGCCTTTTAAAGCTCTAACACAGACTACACTGCTCAACACCACGCCGCTCAACACCACGCTGCTCAACACCACGCCGCTCAACATCACACTGCTGCTCTACATCACACTGCTCAACATCACGCTGCTGCTCTACATCACGCTGCTCAACATCACACTGCTGCTCTACATCACGCTACTCAACATCACGCTGCTCAACATCACACTGCTGCTCTACATCACGCTGCTCAACATCACGCTGCTCAACACCACACTGCTCAACATCACACTGCTCAACACCACACTGCTCAACACCACGCCGCTCAACATCACGCTGCTCAACACCACGCCTCTCAACACCACGCCACTCAACATCACACTGCTGCTCTACATCACGCTGCTCAACACCACGCTGCTCAACATCACACTGCTCAACATCACACTGCTCAACATCACACTGCTGCTCTACATCACGCTGCTCAACACCACGCCGCTCAACATCACGCTGCTCAACACCACGCCTCTCAACACCACGCCGCTCAACATCACACTGCTGCTCTACATCACGCGGCTCAACATCACACTGCTGCTCTACATCACGCTGCTCAACATCACACTGCTCAACATCACACTGCTGCTCTACATCACGCTGCTCAACATTACACTGCTCAACATCACACTGCTCAACACCACACTGCTCTACATCACACTGCTCAACACCACGCTGCTCAACACTCACGCTGCTCAACACCACACTGCTCAACATCACACTGCTCAACATTACACTGCTCAACACCATGCTGCTCAACATCACACTGCTGCTCTACATCACGCTGCTCAACACCACGCTGCTCTACATCACGCTGCTCAACACCACGCTGCTCAACATCACACTGCTGCTCTACATCACGCTGCTCAACACCACACTGCTCTACATCACGCTGCTCAACACCACACTGCTCAACATCACACTGCTGCTCTACATCACACTGCTGCTCTACATCACGCTGCTCAGCACCACGACGCTCAACATCACACTGCTGCTCAACACCACGCTGCTCAACACCACGCTGCTCAACATCACACTGCTGCTCAACACCACGCTGCTCAACACCACGCTGCTCAACATCACACTGCTGCTCTACATCACGCTGCTAAACACCACGCTGCTCAACACCACGCTGCTCATTACCACGTCGCTCAACATCCCACTGCTGCTCTACATCATGCTGCTCAACACCATGCCGCTCAACATCACACTGCTGCTCTACATCACGCTGCTCAACACCACGCTGCTCAACACCACGCTGCTCAACATCACACTGCTGCTCTACATCACGCTGCTCAACACCACGCTGCTCAACACCACGCTGCTCAACACCACGCTGCTCTACATCAAGCTGCTCAACACCACGCTGCTCATCTTCACACTGCTCAACACCACGCTGCTCATTACCATGCCGCTCAACATAACACTGCTGCTCTACACCACGCTGCTCAACACCACGCTGCTCATTACCATGCCGCTCAACATCACACTGCTGCTCTACATCACGCTGCTCAACACCACGCTGCTCATCATTACACTGCTCAACACCACGCTGCTCAACACCACGCCGCTCAACATCACACTGCTGCTCTACATCACCCTGCTCAACACCACTCTGCTCTACATCACGCTGCTCAACACCACGCTGCTCAACACCATGCTGCTCAACATCACACTGCTGCTCTACATCACGCTGCTCAACACCAAGCTGCTCAACACCACGCTGCTCAACACCACGCTGCTCTACATCACGTTGCTCAACACCACGCTGCTCAACACCACGGCGCTCAACATCACACTGCTGCTCTACATCACGCTGCTCAACACCACGCTGCTCTACATCACGCTGCTCAACACCACGCTGCTCAACACCACGCCGCTCAACATCACACTGCTGCTCTACACCACGCTGCTCAACACCACGCTGCTCATTACCATGCCGCTCAACATCACACTGCTGCTCTACATCACGCTGCTCAACACCACGCTGCTCATCATCACGCTGCTCAACACCACGCTGCTCAACACCACGCCGCTCAACACCACACTGCTGCTCTACATCACCCTGCTCAACACCACGCTGCTCAACACCACGCTGCTCAACACCACGCCGCTCAACATCACACTGCTGCTCTACATCACGCTGCTCAGCACCACGCTGCTCAACACCACGCCGCTCAACACACTGCTGCTCTACATCATGCTGCTCAACACCACGCCGCTCTACATCACACTACTCAACATCACGCTGCTCAACACCACACCGCTCAACATCACACTGCTGCTCTACATCACACTGCTAAACACCACGCTGCTCAACACCACGCCGCTCAACATCACACTGCTCAACACCACGCTGCTCAACATCACACTGCTGCTCTACACCACTCTGCTCAACACCACGCTGCTCAACACCACGCCGCTCAACATCACACTGCTGCTCTACACCACGCTGCTCAACACCACGCTGCTCAACACCACGCCGCTCAACATCACACTGCTGCTCTACATCACGCTGCTAAACACCACGCTGCTCAACACCACGCCGCTCAACATCACACTGCTGCTCTACATCACGCTGCTCAACACCACGCTGCTCTACATCACGCTGCTCAACACCACGCCGCTCAACATCACACTGCTGCTCTACATCACGCTGTTCAACACCACGCCTCTCAACATCACACTGCTGCTCTACATCACGCTGCTCAGCACCACGCCACTCAACATCACACTGCTGCTCTACACCACGCTGCTCAACACCACGCTGCTCAACACCACGCTGCTCAACACCACGCTGCTCAACATCACACTGCTGCTCTACATCACGCTGCTCAACACCACGCTGCTCAACACCACGCCGCTCAACATCACACTGCTGCTCTACATCACGCTGCTAAACACCACTCTGCTCAACAACACACTGCTGCTCAACACCACGCTGCTTAACACCACGCCACTCAACATCACACTGCTGCTCTACATCACGCTGCTGCTCTACATCACGCTGTTCAACACCACGCCTCTAAACATCACACTGCTGCTCTACCACACGCTGCTCAGCACCACGCCACTCAACATCACACTGCTGCTCTACACCACGCTGCTCAACACCACGCTGCTCAACACCACGCCGCTCAACAACACACTGCTGCTCTTCATCACGCTGCTTAACACCACGCTGCTTAGCACCACGCCGCTCAACATCACACTGCTGCTCTACATCACGCTGCTCAACACCACGCTGCTCAATACCACGCCGCTCAACATCACACTGCTGCTCTACATCACACTGCTCAACACCACACTGCTGCTCTACATCACGCTGCTCAACACCACGCCGCTCAACACCACACTGCTGCTCTACATCACCCTGCTCAACACCACGCTGCTCAACACCACGCTGCTCAACACCACGCCGCTCAACATCACACTGCTGCTCTACATCACACTGCTGCTCTACATCACGCTGCTCAACATCACACTGCTGCTCAACATCACACTGCTCAACACCACGCTGCTCAACACCACGCTGCTCAACAGCGCGCCGCTCAACATCACACTGCTGCTCTACATCACACTGTTCAACACCACGCTGCTCAACTCCACGCCGCTCAACATCACACTGCTGCTCAACACCACGCTGCTGCTCAACACCACGCTGCTCAACACCACGCCGCTCAACATCACACTGCTGCTCTACATCACACTGTTCAACACCACGCTGCTCAACTCCACGCCGCTCAACATCACACTGCTGCTCAACACCACGCTGCTTAACACCACGCCGCTCAACATCACACTGCTGCTCTACATCATGCTGTTCAACACCACGCTGCTCAACACCACGCCGCTCAACATCACACTGCTGCTCAACACCACGCTGCTCAACACCACGCCGCTCAACATCACACTGCTGCTCTACATCACGCTGTTCAACACCATGCTGCTCAACTCCACGCCGCTCAACATCACACTGCTGCTCAACACCACGCTGCTTAACACCACGCCGCTCAACATCACACTGCTGCTCTACATCATGCTGTTCAACACCACGCTGCTCAACACCACGCCGCTCAACATCACACTGCTGCTCTACATCACGCTACTGAACACCACGCCGCTCAACATCACACTGCTTCTCTACATCACGTTGCTCAACACCACGCCGCTCAACATCACACTGCTGTTCAACATCACACTGCTCAACACCACGCTGCTCAACACCACGCTGCTCAACAGCACGCCGCTCAACATCACACTGCTGCTCAACACCACGCTGCTCAACAGCACGCCGCTCAACATCACACTGCTGCTCTACATCACGCTGTTCAACACCACGCTGCTCAACATCACACTGCTGCTCAACACCACGCTGCTTAACACCACGCCGCTCAACATCACACTGCTGCTCTACATCATGCTGTTCAACACCACGCTGCTCAACACCACGCCGCTCAACATCACACTGCTGCTCAACACCACGCTGCTCAACACCACGCCGCTCAACATCACACTGCTGCTCTACATCATGCTGTTCAACACCATGCTGCTCAACTCCACGCCGCTCAACATCACACTGCTGCTCAACACCACGCTGCTTAACACCACGCCGCTCAACATCACACTGCTGCTCTACATCATGCTGTTCAACACCACGCTGCTCAACACCACGCCGCTCAACATCACACTGCTGCTCTACATCACGCTACTGAACACCACGCCGCTCAACATCACACTGCTGCTCTACATCACGTTGCTCAACACCACGCCGCTCAACATCACACTGCTGCTCAACACCACGCTGCTTAACACCACGCCGCTCAACATCACACTGCTGCTCTACATCATGCTGTTCAACACCACGCTGCTCAACACCACGCCGCTCAACATCACACTGCTGCTCTACATCACACTACTCAACACCACGCCGCTCAACATCACACTGCTGCTCTACATCACGTTGCTCAACACCACGCCGCTCAACATCACACTGCTGCTCTACATCACGCTGCTCAACACCACGCTGCTCAACACCACGCCGCTCAACATCACACTGCTGCTCTACATCACGCTGCTCAACACCACGCCGCTGAACATCACACTGCTGCTCTACATCACGCTACTCAACACCACGCCGCTCAACATCACACTGCTGCTCTACATCACGCTGCTCAACACCACGCTGCTCAACACCACGCCGCTCAACATCACACTGCTGCTCTACATCACGCTGCTCAACACCACGCCACTCAACATCACACTGCTGCTCTACATCACGCTACTCAACACCACGCCGCTCAACATCACACTGCTGCTCTACATCACGTTGCTCAACACCACGCCGCTCAACATCACACTGCTGCTCTACATCACGCTGCTCAACACCACGCTGCTCAACACCACGCCGCTCAACATCACACTGCTGCTCTACATCACGCTGCTCAACACCACGCCGCTGAACATCACACTGCTGCTCTACATCACGCTACTCAACACCACGCCGCTCAACATCACACTGCTGCTCTACATCACGCTGCTCAACACCACGCTGCTCAACACCACGCCGCTCAACATCACGCTGCTCAACACCACGCCACTCAACATCACACTGCTGCTCTACATCACACTGCTCAACATCACGCTTGCAAACATCACGCTGCTCAACATCACACTGCTCAACATCACACTGCTGCTCTACATCACACTGCTCAACACCACGCTGCTCAACACCACGCCGCTCAACATCACACTGCTGCTCTACATCACACTGCTCAACAGCACGCCGCTCAACATCACACTGCTGCTCTACATCACGCTGCTCAACATCACACTGCTGCTCTACATTACTGAAAGAGTTTTCACCTGTTTAAATGCTTTAATGATTTTCTGTGAAGAAGTATAATAATCCAAAACTCGATCTGACCGGAGTTCACTGGTGTTGTGCAGAATCCAGTCCGGGGTCATTTCCAGACGCGGTGCTGTGACGTCAGTTAAGCATTATCTTAAAGTTAGCATTTTTCTGATTACTCCCCTGAGATATTAAAGTGCCAGTAATGAATACTCTTATTCTACCTGGTCAAATAAAAGTCTCCACCTGGATGTAAGTGAGTAAATGATGTGTTGGTTGTTTGATGCTGCAATTGTTCTGCAGGTTTAGGTTCAGTAACAGTATGTGCTGAAAGAATGAGGTCAGCTGACTCTACCTGAATATACTGAATATAGAGCAGGTTATTCCATCAATGGATTTTATTCAAGGATTCAAGGATTCAAGGAGATTTTATTGTCATTCGCATCTTATGTGGTACATGAGGTGGAACGAAATTGTGATCTCACGATCCAGTTTACACCCAAGAGCTGTTATTAAATAGATATATAGATAAAAGTACAATAAAGGAATACAATAAAAATAGAATATACAAAATAGTTAAAGATAAATACCCCAAAATGAAATAAATAGAAAGAGTAGACAGGTTGCAGCAACAAGTCCAGAGTGCAAGTGTGCTATAGCAGCATGAAATGAATTAGAGCAGTAGAAAATAAAGTGTCTCAGTGCGGGTAAAGTGACTGTGTTTGTACAGTAATTGTCCTTGTATGTCAGTGCAGTGTGTTGTTAAGTGGAGTTTAAGAGTCTTACAGCTTCCGGAATGAAGCTGTTTCTCAGTCTGGTTGTTTTGCACTTGATGCTCCGCAGCCTCCGTCCTGAGGGAAGCGGGACAAAAAGTGCATGTGCTGGGTGGGTGGGATCCTTCCTGATGCAGGTGGCCCTCTTCCTGCATCTGGAGGTGTAAATGTCTGTGGTGCTGGGGAAGCTGACTCCAACAATCCTCTGTGCAGCCTTCACCACCCTCTGCAGTGCTTTCCTGTCTGCAGCAGAGCAGCTTCCATGCCACACGTTGATGCTGGAGCACACGACGCTCTCCACCACACATCTGTAGAAGGAGGTGAGGACTACGCTCCCGAGTCCAGCTCGTCTCAGCCTCCTGAGGAAGTAGAGCCGCTGATGTGCCTTCCTGACCAGAGTGGAAGTGTTGTTGCTCCAGGTGAGGTTGCTGCTCAGGTGCACCCCTAAGTACCTGTAGCTGTCGACCACTTCCACCGCAGATCCTCCAATGTGCAGGGGGAGGTGGGCATGCTGGCCTCTTCTGAAGTCCACAATCATCTCCTTCGTCTTCTTTACGTTGATGCAGAGGTTGTTCTCTCTGCACCAACCCTCCAGGTGTTCCACCTCCTGCCTGTAGCTGGACTCATCTCTGTTTGTGATGCATCCAACCACTGCCGTGTCGTCTGCAAACTTCACAATATGACAGCCTGGATGGAGAGGTGAGCAGTCATATGTGAGCAGTGTGAACAGGAGGGGGCTCAGCACACAGCCCTGAGGGGAGCCAGTGCTGAGGATTATGGAGGGGGAGGAGATGTTGTGAATCCTCACAGACTGCGGCCTGTTGGTCAGGAAGTCCCAGGACCCAGTTGCACAGCGAAGAGCTCAGTCCTAGTGAGGAGAGTTTATTTATCAGGGTCTGAGGAATCATGGTGTTGAAAGCGGATGTGAAGTCCACAAAGAGCATACGGACATAGGAATCCTTCTGCTCCAGGTGGGTGAGGGCAGTGTGGACCACGGAGGAGATGGCATCCTCTGTGGATCGGTTCTTCCTGTATGCATACTGGTGTGGATCCACAGTGACGTTGATGGTGGCTTTGATGTGGGTCTGAACCAGTCTTTCAAAGCACTTTGTGACTATCGGAGTGAGGGCCACTGGCCGGTAGTCATTCAGACCTGTCACTGCGGAGCTCTTGGGGACTGGGATGATGGTGGCGGTCTTCAGGCAAGTGGGGACAGCTGCCTGGATGAGGGACGTGTTGAAAATGTCGGCCAGGACGTCCGAGAGCTGGTCTGAGCAGTCTCTTAGCACCCGTCCGGGGATGTTGTCCGGGCCAGCAGCTTTTCGGGGGTTGATCCTTCTCAGCGTTCTCCTTACTTCTGCTGGTGTCACGCTGAGGGGCTCCTCTCCTGGTGAGTGTGGGAGTCTGGTGCTGGGGGGGGTGTCAGGATTCTCAAAGCGGGCGTAGAACTTGTTGAGAGCCTCAGGCAGGGATGGGTCTTTGGAGCTTTGTGCAGCGTTGGATTTGTAGTCCGTGATGCACTTGATGCCCCTCCACATGCTCTGTGGATCCTGGGAGGAAAAGTGTCCCTGGATTTTCTGAGCATATGCAGCTTTTGCCCTCTTAACTCCAACAGTCAGCTCTCTTCTAGCCCTCCTGAGTTCGTCTGGGTCTCCAGACCTGAAGGCAGCATCCCTGGCTTTCAGCAGAGAACGCACCTCTGCGTTCAGCCAGGGCTTCTGGTTGGGGTAGCAAGTCACAGTCTTGGTGGTAGTGACATCCTCAGTGCACTTGCTGATGTACCCAAGAACAGCAGATGTGTATTCCTCCAGATCCAGCTCCCCCTCACACTCAGCAGCATCCCTGAAGACCTGCCAGTCTGTGCAGCCGAAGCAGTCCTGCAGCACAGCGTCGCCGTCACTGGGCCACACAGTGATGGTCTTCTGTGTGGGTTTGGAGCGTCGCAGCGGGGGGTGGTATGCGGGGACCAGCATGATGGAAATGTGGTCTGAAAGCCCGAGGTGGGGGCGCGGGAATGCCCTGTAAGCGTCTTTCACGGAGGAATAAACGCGGTCTAACGTATTATTACCTCGCGTTGGGATGTTCACGTGTTGGTAAAACCTCGGCAGCGGGTTCTTCAGTTCTACGTGGTTAAAATCCCCCGCTACCACGTAGAACGCGTCCGGATGCTTGTTCTGAAGCGAGCTGATGTTCTCATGGAGCTCCTTCAGCGCGTTGTTAGCATTAGCATCCGGTGCTATGTAAACAGCAAATTTGTTTGTTTGTTATCCAAAGCGCGGACATTAGACAGGAAAAGCGACGGAATCGGGGGCCGGTTAGCATTAGCCTTTAGCCTGGCTAGCACCCCAGCGCGTTTTCCTCTCTTCTGACGCCGCTGGCACCGCCTCCTCCTGCCCTTTGTCTGCAGCGATCCGCTCCCCCACGCCGGAGCGCGGAGGAGCTGTAGCTCGCCCAGCGTAGCTCGGATATTATTGTCCAAAGTTGCTGTTTTACTGACCAAACTGTCCATAATCCTCAAAAGTTCGGTTCTGCTATAACTCACACGCGTGGGGTGCGTGAAGTTGGGTTCAGAACCGACGGAAAAACAGCTCAAAAAAGGGTGTTCGCTAGGAGCGTGAGTAGCCGCTGCACTACTGCGCGCCGCCATCTTACCATCTTACCGCCATCTTACCATCTTACCATTTATCTTCTCTGATGAACACGAGCATATTCCAAGATAACAATATCAGGATTGATGGAGCTGGAATAGTGAAAGAGTGATTCAGGGAGCATGAGATCATCATTTTCACACATGGATTGAGAGAGAGTTCACCACAGAGTCCAGATCTTAACCTCATTGAGAATCTTTGGGATGTGCTGGATGGAGAAGAGCTGCTTTGTGCAGCGGTTGGTCAGACTCTACCATCATCAATGCTGCTGCAAGATCTTGGTGAAAAATTAATGCAGCACTGGATTAAAATAAATCTTAAACATTGCAGAAGTTTATTGAGACAATGCCACAGTGAATACGTGCTGCAATCAAAGATAAAGACGATCCAACCAAATATATATATATAATATATAATAATATATATAAATAGAGTGTGACGTATATTTGAGCATACACATTTGTAAGCAGGGTTATTCTCCATTATCCTGTATGTATATTTTCCACACAGAATGGTCTCTGGACCACAGGGTACAGAGGGTATTGGACCATAACTTAAACACATCTGATTTACATTTAGGTCCTGATGCGAAGAAAAAAAAGACATGGATTGAGTCCATAGGGACATTGGGTTATGTTGAGGTTAATTTTGTTCTGCACGGTATAGCATGTCAGCTACAGTATGTAATGCTTTACATCTGACTATGAAAGACTAAAGGGTGGTGAAGGTCTCTGGGGGTACATAGCATGAGTATCGGTCTAGTAAACTAAGCACAGATGTTCTTAGTGTGTAATGTATGCCAATGTTCTCATAATTAGTGCACTGGCTATTGTTTACATAGTTGGAGGACGCATACTCTCTGCAAGCCAACAGCAGTTTCTGGAGCTCGCCTCTTAATAGAAGTGTTCGTAGAAGTGGGCTGGTACCATTTAAGGATGTTTATTAAACCCAGTGAGTATATGGATAAACTAACCTCTCCTGTCATTCAGTTTTGGTGGAGATGGAGAAAAAGAATACTGGATACAGTGCCCACAGAGAGGAAATAAAATACAAACAGTACATATTACCGCACATGCATACATTGCCTGTGTGCAAAAGGCAGAGCACCTTCTTTAACACGTGCAAAGGGAGGAGCCCCTCCCTTAATGATTCTGTAATGACTCCACCAATCAGCTGGCTCATTAACTCTCACCCAATCAAAAGGCAGAAGTAATCAGCCCTGCAGCTGCAATTCCCAGTGCCTCAGTAGAAGAGAGAGATGGAGAGAGTTCAGCTTCATAGTTTAAGTTTTAAGTGGATTGTTCAGGTTGTTAAATTATAATGGACCTTTTCTTGTGTTAGTTTATATACTACATATTTGTAAATTTTAACTAGGAATGATGCTAAGCAAATGCTTAATGTGGGTCAGATGTGTAGCTAAATGCCTTTGATTTTGTTTGCCTATTTGAGAAGGACTGTTGTTAATTTGTATATGTTTGATGGTGTATGTTGACTCAATATTCCACTGAACTAGTTCTGTATTGGTTTTATTTACAGAAACCCACATGCATATCATCAATAAGCCACTGAGCAGATTTCCAGTTTCTGTTGCTGATTCACATCCTGGGGGACATCCTAACCAAGTTCTTATCAGACTTCCTGTAGTGGTTCAATTAACCTGAACCAGACGTTGATGCTAGTATACCAATTTATGTCCTTTTTTCAGCCTGTGTTACTCTTTTACTGCATACACAGGTCTGTCAGCAGGATGACTTATATTGGCCAGTTTTATTATGCATGATGTTGTACATTGTTAGTGGACATCACTTAGCTTTTATATGTACATCCCACATTTTAGAAACTCAGACAATGTACAAGAGTAGATGTAATGCTATTTTAAGACTAGTTTACATGTCCATTATAATTATTGTTATTGGTATCATTAGTTAATGAGAGATATATTTGTGGGAACAAGACATGGAATTTCACATTCATAAAGGATTTGTTTTTATACAAAGAACAGTATCAGCGTCTACATGCATCTACATGACATCACAGCTCAAGATACTACAAGTGTGTGACCTTTTTTTTTTGGTGATTTTTTTTTTTGGCCAGGCTGTGTATAATCTGGCATCATCCAAAAGGATGAGCCACTGCCTTTCTGAGTTACTTCATGACAGTGTGGCACAACTACCCACAAAGTTTAATTCCTGCACTTTAGTGTTGGCTGCTATGTACTGGAATTCATTCCTAAAGCAGACCAGTCTGATACACTCCTCTGTGTTAATGGCATACCTGTCAAGTCTCCCGTTTTGGCCGGGAAACTACCGTATTTTACTCCTTTTTCCCGCCGTCCTCCCGTATTAGTATTTTCCCGTAAATTTCCCGTATTTTATTAAAAGAAAAAAATATATATTATTGAGGATACAGGGCACTGACCGCTCTGTGTCTCTTAACCAATCGTGGAGCCGGTTCAAGGAGAAAGTCCCGCCTTTCAGGAGAAACAGCCAATCAGCTTGCAAGGAGGGTCAGTGTGGGGAAGCCCCGCCCTCCTCGCTGTGAGTTCAGGCAGCTAGTTGGAGCTGCTGATGTTAAAACATACATGCAGCGATTTTTCTAAAAGAAAGGTAACGGTAGGCTAATCATGGAAACTGTGATGAGATTTTTCTGATAGCTGCTTAAAAATACTCCGAAATAAAACACACAGATTAAACCTTTTAAAATAAAAAAAATTACAGCTTGTGACTCAGTTTAACTAGAAATGTGGAGAGGACCGACATTAACTGAACTGATCAGGGGTGGAGTGATCAAAAGGAAAAAGTATTAATTAAAAATTATTGTGTAGGCCCCTTAGGACTAATTTTTACTGATGGAATATATCTGGTCCATGTCCTTTTAGTAAAAGCTCATAATACCATTTTTAGGTCACCAACAGTCATTTTGCAGAATTTGTGCACTCTTTGTTCAATTTTAAATCCATTAAATAAATAAAAAATATATCATATAAAAGAGTGCATTTATTACAAAAAAGACATGAAATCTTAAACAAACAAAAAAAAGATATAGAAAAGGATTTTTAATTTGGCTGTATTAAAAGAATGACATATGTAGGAATGTCCACAACATGTTCAGATTCTGATAATCTAATTGTAGTGTGTAAGTGGTTCACATGTGGTTATTTTAGATTTTTTTAAACCTGTCTTAAAATGTAAGGGATACTGAACCTTCGTTGGGCTGGTGGGAGTGGACAGAGGAAAATGTCCCTTATTTTTAAATCTAAAACTTGACAGGTATGGTTAATGGATGGAGTCTGTATAAGCACACATTCAGTGTGTAAATTAGTTTGTATTACATTACAGAAGTTATCTGCTTTTGCAGCCTGGTTTCCATTTATGGTGATTTTTTTTAATTGTTCACAGTAATTGTTTATATACTACACTAAACTAATATTTAAATAAATTAACATAAGGGGATGTAACTCTTGCTTTGAGCCACTTCTAAAGTAAAGCTAGGGTTAGACATGCATTTCTAGACAAGCTGAGAGAACTGTCACTGAGAGTAAAAGAAGCATGTGGACTCATGTGGTAGAGATATAAACTTTTACATAGATTTTACACAAATATGACCAAATATGATCATGTCAGGACACTGATACCATTCATTAGAATAGTTTGTTCTAATTTCAGGAACACTGCTGCTTACAAGAAAAATGTTAGGCACAGTTGCTTTAAGATAAAATGAGGAATATATATCTGTATATAAAAACCAGCAGCTAGACTGGCTCTTTATGGATACAGTTTTACACCCCTGCTGTATGATATAGTAACCATGTAAAATGTTCTTTATATTTTTTATATTTCTGCAGATTAGAACATATTGCAGTTCACAGCAGTTAGAGAGAACAGAGAGCATAAACCCATGCTGATTCCAAGTACAGTAAATGCCTTTGATGCTCTGGTGAATTCAGAGAGAAAATGGGAGGGGTTTAAGGATAGCTATGTAAATAGGATAGGCCTAGTCAAGGCCAGTTCTCACCACAGAGCAGGAAGCTTCTAGAGTGGATGGGTGAATCTTCTGCAAGGCATTCTCCTGATTTGTACTCAGGAGTGGATGAACACAGCCGTGGCGATTGCTCTAAGACTGCAAGGGAAGCTCAGCTTCCCCTAAAATGTAAAAAAATAAGTGATTAAATATATACTGTTGTGTGTACATGTCACTGATTAAATATGCGCTACACCGCGCTGAACTTAGTTCAGAATCAGCTTCTTATCACTGCTAACGCCGCGGCTTTCCTCTCACTCATTCCCGCAGCTTCACAGCGCTGCTTTAAACAGTGCACAGACTTCAATAGCGGAGCAAAGCGGAGACGAGTCATTGGATAAATGCTGGACTTTGTCCCGCCCATCGGACGCTCAGCGTCTCAGGGGGTCTATGGAGCAGTGGGCTGGCCTCAGCTTCTGCATGATGATTGGATGATCTGTCTGAGGCGGAGTCCCTTTTTGATTGACAGCGAAATGAGCGAATCTCTGGGTGTAAACATGCGCACTGGGAGCATTTTCATTCTGTTCTGAGTTGAACCGGAGACTTTCCTAATCCTTATAGCGGCATTTTCTTTATTAAAAACGACTAGCGACAAATCCAGCTTCTATTTCTGGTGCTTTTCTGTAGCTGCTTGTGTTTGGAGACTGACATCTATCACTCTTTCTGACTTCTGTCACTCTTTTCTATCGCAGTTTCTGTCCAGCGGGTGCAGCTCAACCCGTCACAAAGCTCTCACAGACGGACACACTTCACACTAGCCTCGTGCCAGTGCAAGCTGAACATAATGTCAGACAGTTTTAATGTTGTGGACGGATTTTGGAGAAGCCATTTGATAGTCTTCCTTACCAAGAAAAACTTAGAGTTAAACAGCAGGGCAGATCAACTGCTCAGATTAATTTGGTGTAAAAGGTGGGGAAAAGTAACAGGTATTTTCAGCTGTTCTGGTTTGATAAAGTGAGCTGGCTGACTGGAAGTGCTGTAATAAATAAAATGTACTGATGGCTCTTGATGAAACCATCTCAGGACATATATTAGCAGGGGCAAGTAGTAAGTACTGTGTTATCATTAAAAATAATTAAAATAATAAAACATAATAAGGGCTTATTCAAGGAAATTAAAACTGTCCAAAAAGGAAATAAATTTACCTGCATTTTTTTCCTTTACCAACTTTAAAGATTTTGCGTAATGTTTTTTTTACTGATCATTTTATGTTTATTCATGTCATAGCGTCTTTTTATGTAATTGTTCAATGTAAAGAATGGGTACCTTTTTGTTGTGTAGTGAAAACATGAAAATAATGCCTTTTTTTACAAAAAAAAAAAAACAAAAATCTCAACATATAATAAAACAACATATGTTAAGATGTAGGCCGAAATTGAGCTTCCCTCCTTGAAAGACCAGCATCCGCCACTGGAACACAGCCATGAATTATGAGCCCTGAGGGAGTTTAAAGTGACCTCCCCAGCACTAGAATGAGTTAGACTGGGCTGCTCTGGTGCAGTGTTGGGTACAATGCTCACCACAGATATTTACTGGCTGCTTGAATTCCCTGTGCACTGATCATGTGTACTGGAGAAACAAACTCATGCATTATTTCATTTGTTTAATTTGTTTCACTCCGAGTCACATTTGCAGTGTTTTATGCATAGTCAAGAGTTTACTACTTAAGCAAAAATACAGATACTTCAGTTTTTAAAAAAAAGTGTATTTGAACTTTTATAAAGCACTTTAGTAAGGGTCACAGTAGAGTGTAAACACTTCATCACTTGGTGTGAAAATGTATTTTAAATGTTGTGATAAGAAATGGCAAAATTACATTGGGGGAATTCTTTACTGCTTCAACTTTTGTGATTGCAGGACTGAAATACAGAATTAGATGTACAAAACATTAAATACCTTGAGTTCATTCTGTCTGCACTCAATGTACTATACATGTAAGAAATATTGTTTTTTATTAGAATTTTTCATACAGTCCCAACTGTTTCTGGGTTTGTAGTACAAGAGGAATCAATATTATGCCAAAATGTTTACAATCCATATTACAGCCCTGTTATTTAGCCTCAATTTAAACACTGGTTTCCTTATATAGTAGCCTCAAGAAGGAACCTATGATTGTATTGACTGGTTTATGCTGCATTATAGGAAGGCCTAGCCGGGCTTTTGACCCAGACAGTGATCTTATCCTCTCTGGGTCCTCGCTGGATCCTGTTAGCGCGATGTGCTGTTAGCTAGACTGTGTTCAGACTGTGTACTATGCACTGATACTATAAGGTAATATACTATATACTAATTCTAATAGTGCAGGTTTGGCAGGTTAGTACACTAAATATTGATGTTTTAACCTGTACCTCACACATGTGCAACACTGCAGGTTTTTCAGATGTCAGCGCTGCTGCACTTCATTATCCGCAATTTTTTGTCCAATTTTGTTTCAGACATAAATATCTAATATCCCTGTCTGTTTTGCATTGCATTGTGGGATAATAGTGTTCATTGTAACCTCTTTTAAAAGCAGTCGGTTACAATGGAGAAGAAAACTGGCTAGCTGCTGTTTTCTCTGATTAATGGGCCACAATATTCACGATATTCCAATTATTATTTCAACAGTCACACCATGTTTAAATACTTGAACGTAATTTAAAACGTTTATAAAGTAAAATATATAGAGTTAATTTTGTGGCAAAAGCTTTACACAAAAAAAATGCAATTAAAATTTAAGCATGAAAAAGTGTATACTTGCAAATTCAAAACAGAAAAAAACAAAAACATTTTTTTTTATATACTTGGTTACTTTATTATTTTTTGCAGTTATTTAAAAAATATTTGAGTTCGGATTTGTCAGTCTTTGCTTTAGTTTTTGTAGATTTTCTGTGGATTTTGCTGCTAAACTCTTGTGCTTCTGGAATCTCATTTGCTCCTGTTTAATTTATTTACTTGTATATATAGAGCTCTGAAAATAGCTTTGCTATTTATAGGTTTATGCCTGAGTAAAATGAACATTGTTATTTTATTCTATAAACTACAACATATTGAGCTTTTAGACCTCAAATAATTTAAAGAAAGCAAGTTCATATTCATAAAGTTTTAAGAGTTCAGAAATTAATATTTGGTGGAATAACCCTGGTTTTTAATCACAGTTTTTTTCATGCATCATGTTCTCCTCCACCAGTCTTACACACTGCTTTTGGATAACTTTATGCTGCTTTACTCCTGGTGCAAAAATGTAAGCAGTTCAGTTTGGTGGTTTGATGGTTTGTGATCATCCATCCTCCTCTTGATTATATTCCAGAGGTTTTCAAATTAGTAAAATCAAAGAAGCTTATCATTTTTAAATTGTCTCTTTTTCCAGAGCTGTATATATGTATACAATCTGCAAGTTTAATTACATATTTTATATATTTGTGCAAAACTTTTGACAATTTTACATGCATTTTTACTGTACACAGATAAAATCCGCTCAAACACACACAATATATGAGAAAATCCTTTTTGCTTTTTTTTTTTTTTTTACAAATATATGAGTTTAAACCATAGACTGTGTATAGGGTGTGGAATTGCATGTACCTGTAGTCTAATTGTCACTTTTGGGTAAAATACAGATGAGTGACAGGACAAGGTGCTTTAAGGGGCCAATCAGAATTCAGCTGAGGACAATGTTTTTTTTGTTAGGCTTCCATATTTACTAAAATTACCATTGCATTTACCTTAAAAAATGTGGGGAAAATTAACTGTGTATAATTACACAGTAGTATGTGGGTTTTAAAGATGAACTATTCTATCGCTCCGTTTTACTTGGTTTTGATTAGAGGAAAAAAAATTGGTTAAAATTGTACAATATCACTCCTATTGTACAGTGGAACTTTTTTACCTTTCACTGTGATATGTACAGTTAGGATCGTTGTTTACAGTTTGGGCCCTGCATACCACCACACTGGATTTAAAATAAAACGAATAAGATGTGAGTGAAATGTACACTGTGGCGTGAGGAGGCGGGGGAGCCGCGGGTCCGCCCCACGTCGGAACACACGGCTCTATCTGTCCCAGCTGCTCTGCATCCGGACGGATTAAGCCGCCAGCTGGGAACGGGCTGAGGCCGCACGGACCTTTAAAAAGGGACTAAGTAACCTATACGCGCCTAGAGCCCAGTTCGGCCGTGTTTCTGTTTCTTTATGTTGTTTTGGGTGTAGTGGAGGGCCTTATAAAGCTAAATAAAGGTACGTTCATTTACTCCCCGTGTCTGTGTGTCTCTCTGTGCTTCCTGCTACCAGGTCACAGGGGCCACGCCCCTAACCCCAGGGGCCAATCACAACATGTTCAGGTTTAATTTAAAGATAGGATAAGGGGTTCAAAAATAATTTATTTTAAAAGCTATAGTCTGCATGTTTCCTCAAGACAGTGAAAATGTTAGGAGTGGCCAAATGAACAGTTGGGTTCACTCTGGTAAGAAGAGCACAGTGGTGAACTCAGGAACTCAATAAGGTCAATAATCTCCTAGTTTATGATTCTTCTCCATATTTCATAGCCCATATTTCAGGTTTATTATTTAAATAAAAAACATGTTTGTGTTTTTTATTTAATAGCAGCAGCAGACTGGAAACTGGTCTGGTGTTCGCTGAATCAGACCTACTGGAAAACTCCAGCTCTTACATCACTTCCTGTGTGCTGCACTTTTAACTGTCCACAGAAAACTTTCAATATTTTCAGAAAATAGAAAAAAAGAGAATTCCTCTTTAAACACAATTACTGGACACAGTAATTGCAGATGTAATTTTTGTAAAATCAGAGCAGTAAATAGTGACGTCTGTAATTTTTGTATCAGCGCTGCTGCACACCTTTAGACTTTTTTGAAAAATAATTGCTGACAGTGGTGTGCTCTCGAGTTTCAGAACAGGCGTAACACACTCCATCAGGAAGAGCATGAGCTGATCAGGTGTCACTGTACACTGCAGAAATACTCTGCTGTCTGATTATCCCTCTTTCTCCTCTCTCTCTCTTTCAGTTATTCCCATACATGAAACCTAAAGCTCTACCCCATGAGTACTAAGCAGCTGTTAATAAATACAAATATGTTGGTATAAGTCTTGATCAGTTGACTCTGCTGAACATTTTTCTATCTATATATTTGTGATACACTGCCTGACAAAAAAAAATCACACTCTAATATTTGGTTGGATCGTCTTTATCTTTGATTGCAGCACGTATTCACTGTGGCATTGTTTAATAAACTTCTGCAATGTTTATGATTTATTTTAATCCAGTGTTTCATTAATTTTTCACCAAGATCTTGCAGCAGCATTGATGATGGTAGAGTCTGACCAGTGGCGGTCTTTGCATAGAGGCATTGCTAGGCAACTGCCTTGGGCCCCTCCCACTGCAGCCCACTGTAGGGGCCCCATGACTAGCTGCAAACTTCCCATAGGCCTACAGCTGGTAATTGGGGCCCTTTGGACAGTAATTCACAGATAGTGAGTTCATAAATGGTGATTCTTGTATGTTTAAAATGGAAACAAAGACAACACAACAAATTACAAAGAAATACAGATTCCGTCCACACCCCCTCTCTTTTGCGTTAAAATGGAATATTCCATCCATGCCTTGTGGCCATGCCATGAACGCACACGCGCTGCTTGTGAAAGACGGAATTAAGGTGAAATTAAGTGTACAAGTGGGATGTGAGCGAAAAAAGAAGGAAGAGGCTAAACTAAAAACAGATGCTCTTCCAAAACTGATAAGCTTTTTTAGTGTGTCAGCACCACCGGACCTGAAGGTTTTGGTGGAGGAGGAGGACGAGGAGGTGCCATATCGTCATTTATGACCCAACATCGTGATGGATGGTAACCATTGCGATGCCACGCCCACTTTTTTGTTTTTTCTTACCTTCTTTGGGTCTCCTTCACCTAAAACTTTAGCAGGGATTGTATGGAAAAATATCAAATCAGGTATATAACTTAAATGAATTAGAGTCAGGGATGAAAATTAAAATACCCTACTGCTATAAATGTGCCTAATTGGCATATTATTATATTATTTATTATTATTCTATTATTATTAAGATATTATTATTTATATCTAGGTTACAGCTTGTCTTCGTTTTTTTCTACATGTCTGTATTAATTTTAAACATTTCATGTTATTCAGGCAAATAGAATAAGCCTGCTCTTGTGCGTCGGGAAACTTGCTCATTGTCAACCAGTGTTGGGCTTACAATTTAAATTATGTAAATTCTATTATTATTATTAGAAAAATAACAAACGAAAATAAACCCAAAATGTTGACACAAATATAATCTAATGAATTTTAAAACATAGAAACGAAAAACTTTAAAATGGTATTGATATAACATAATATAATATAACAGCTGCATCAAACAGTTTAGCGTCAGTCACAAGGAAAGCGCGCGTGGCATTGCATTTTAAAAAAAAGTTTTAATAAATAAGGTCCTCTTAAGTGAAGTAAAATATATGGTAGTAAAAAATATTGAATTCACATATTTATTGATATTTAAACAAGAGAAATCAGGCAAAATGCACCGCACTGCGCCACGCCGCACTGAGCTGTGCGCGCTCTCTCTCTCTCTCTCTCTCTCCCGCAGCGCGGAGCTGAATTCAGCGCGAGGCTAGAAATCATTTGAAAACTCAGTTTAGTTAAATAAATTAAGATGAGTGATTAACTGTAAAGTTAATCAAATATTGTCAAATATAAAGGATAGGTTGAGGTTTTGGGGAGCTGTTTCAGTTATTTGAAACTGAAACCAACTGAAACTGATATTATTCTGCGCACTAGCCTTTGATTGTGTTTTAAACTAGTTTTTATTTTATATTAATTATTTTTTATTCATTTTCAATATTTTTTGTATTTTATTGATCAATATTTTTTTTTTATTGATGGGCCCCCAAGCTAAATTCGCCTTGAGCCCCCAAATTGCTAAGTCCGCCACTGAGTCTGACCAACCGCTGCACAAAGCAGCTCTTCTCCATCCAGCACATCCCAAAGATTCTCAATGAGGTTAAGATCTGGACTCTGTGGTGAACTCTCTCAATCCATGTGTGAAAATGATGATCTCATGCTCCCTGAATCACTCTTTCACTATTCCAGCTCCATCAATCCTGATATTGTTATCTTGGAATATGCTCGTGTTCATCAGAGAAGATAAAATCCATTGATGGAATAATCTGATCTATATTCAGTATATTCAGGTAGAGTCAGCTGACCTCATTCTTTCAGCACATACTGTTACTGAACCTAAACCTGCAGAACAACTGCAGCATCACCAGATCATTTACTTACTTACGTTTTTTTTTTTTACTTAGGCGACGTTTTTAAGGTCAGGCAGGTTATGTTCAAAAATCCAGAAATAGGAAAAAGATTTGTGTTTGTGATTTTGTTAAATATGGCAGTGGAAACAGAGAAACACCCAATATGTTCTTGATGCAGAAAACCTGCTAGAATAATATGTGTCATGTCTGGTGCTGAAAGCACACCTGTGTCCCCCACACTGAGCTCTACCTGCGATTTCCAAGCTTCCAACTACAATACCCAGAACGCACCTCACCATGACATCACACGCACTCCCGATCACATGGTACACCGCATGACACCTCCAGGAAGTCCTGAGTATTGATTACCCTCAGTATAAATAGACCACGCTCACTCCTCGCCGAGTAATTGTATTGGTTCTACCTGCAGTACAAAGCGTTTCTATTGCCCTTGTTGTTTTTCCGTGTATGATCCTTTTCTGTGTTTTTCCGACTTTGATTTTTGCCTTGCCCGTGTATTGGATTTTCTGTGTATGACCTGGACTGTTACTTCACTACTGCATTACTGCCTGCTCTGTGATACTCTCTGCTCGTGTATGAACTCTGGACTGTCTCCCGTTTATGGTATGGTTTCCCTGCTCAATGTTTCTCTGGTATTGACCTGGCTTGTTTTGACTACCCCTGCTGAATCTTTTAATAAAAGATTTTTATTGTATCCAAGTCTCCTCCTTGTCTGTCCCTGACAATATGCTAAAGAATTTTCACTATAGATTTATGACAGATGATGAAATATTGGTCAAAACACAAAGCATTGCTCTACAGCACCACCAGGTCAATTGGAGTCATTTTATTTGCCTATTTGCATGAACCAAATTTGATGCCATGTATAATTTATGGTGTCCTCCCTACAGCCTTTAACATTAGGGGTGCTTGGACCCCTTATAATAATAAATAATAATAAACAAAAATAATATTAAAATAAAAGAAGAACAATTAATCAAAGTAAAATGCAAAGTAAAATTTAGTTAAACCTCATCATACAACCTGTTTATTTTTTACACCTTCTGTCCACGCTGTTAAAATAGTGTCAGACTTAAGGAATATATCTACACTGATGGGAGTGGTGGTCTGGAAGTGAACTGGCGGGAAACACAGGTGCGCCTGACTGATTAAAACCCTGACAACAGTCAACAGTCAGCCAACCAATCCTATATTATCCATGCAGAAGCACCAGATAGATAGATAGATAGATAGATAGATAGATAGATAGATAGATAGATAGATAGATAGATAGATAGATAGATAGATAGATAGATAGATAGATAGATACTTTATTGATCCCCGAGGGGAAATTCTAGAATGAGAGCTGTGCTCCAGCGTGTGAACATCTCATTAAACAGAGAGCGCGCAATCACGACTTTTACCACACCAATAAACTGAATAAAGAATAAAAAAACATTACTGTTCCCTTAAATGAGCTGCTGGTGTATCTTCACATCGTCAATGAGCAGCTCAGTTTATTCTGCTGAGACTCACAAACAAGTGTGTAGGAGTGGGTTTGGCATTGGGGGACACATTTGCTAAAATGAATCAAAGCCCACCCTAGTTGATCAGTTATCACCTGATATTTAAAATATAATAATAATAATAATATCATTATTATTAACAGTATTATTATTATTATTATTGGCATGTCAATTATGTTGTATATTTACATTTCCTTCACTCTTTACTCTTTAAAACTCAGTAGTGTTGGGTCCAGTTTCTACTGAAATCGCTTCTTATGATGGGGTCCTTTTATTAAAATAATGTAACTTTAAATTTCATAGATATTTTAGGCAGCAGTTAAAGAAAAATTTAGATAATCCAAACCCTTAAGTATAAAATAATTTAGTGACAACAGAGAGCTGAGTTCTAAAGACTCCTGTAGTGAATTCCAGCTCACTGGGGCTGTAGCTAAAAACAGATTTCCCAGTTCAGTAAACACCAGAACCTGACCGATAATCCAGTCACTTGATTTACTGTCTTAATAATTACTGGTATTTATAGAAATCATGATCGAGATATAATAAATAATGTTAAGCTGGTATATGTCTGAAGAATGAGACGTGAAGCTAGCTAATCTAAAATAATGTCAAACTCAGCATTTTTTTTATTTTAAAAGGATTTAACAGGTTGCAGTGAGGGACAGGAGCTGGTAGCAGTTACTCTACTGACCTCTAGTGGAATTTAGCCTCAAAATCCAGCCTTACTGAAATTTCCCTCACCTGGAAACTGAACAAAGGACATTTATATTACATTTACTGCAAATAAACACTCACTGATACTGATGCCCTATATGTCAATTCTACTCATATTCTATACTGCATTTCTATAGTACTGAACAGAACAACTCATTATTTATTATTTAGTTACTGGTTTGCTGATTAATGCAGATGAGTTCAGCTGGGATATAGACCACAGCGAC